>NC_092160.1:28217218-28222218 GCF_045791955.1 Oncorhynchus clarkii lewisi | reverse complement strand
CAGTTGTAGCGAACACAAAAACAGAATGGTCTTCCTTGTAAGGCTATAGAATGTGTTTGAATAGACATAGTGGACAAATTGGTTGGTAGGGAAGGAGCTGGACATATGGAACATCAATGTAATGTGTTACAGTGTGTTGTTTATGGTCTAGTGATTGGTGGTGGAGGAGCAGGAGATATGGAACATCAATGTAATTGTCACGCCCTGACCTTAGAGATCCTTATTATTTTCTATGTTTGGTTAGGTCAGGGTGTGACTCGGGTGGGAAATTCTATGTCTTCTGTTTCTTTGTTTTTGGCTGAGTGTGGTTCCCAATCAGAGGCAGCTGTCTATCGTTGTCTCTGATTGGGGATCATACCTAGGCAGCCCTTTTTAAATTAAAATCATGAACACTCTCCACGCTACTCTTTCTACCACCAATGAGAGCCGTAACAGAAGATCCCACCAAAAACGGACCAAGCAGCGTGGCCAGGAGGACATGGGAGGACATCCTGAATGGAGAAGGACCCTGGACGCGGGCCAGGAGAGTATCGCCGTTCCGCTCTCGCTGCCTCCATCTGCTCCCTTGGACGGCGATACAATCCTGGCCCGCGAGGAGTTAGGTCAACAACGGAAGCCCGAGAGGCAGCTCCAAAAAATGTTTTGGGGGGAGCACACGGGGAGATTGGCGGAGTCAGGGTTTAGACCTGAGTCAGCTCCCCGTGCTTACCGTGGGAGAGTGTGACCGGTCAGGCACCGTGTTATGCGTCGATGCGCACTGTGTCTCCAGTGCGCATTCACAGCCCGATGCACTCTGTGCCAGCTCCTCGCATTTGCCGTGCTAGAGTGGGCATTCAGCCAGGACGCGTTGTGCCGGCTCTACGCTCCAGACCTCCAGTGCGCCGCCACGACCCAGTATATCCTGCGCCGGCTCTACGCATTATGCCTCCAGTGCGCCTTTATAGCCCAGTGCGTCCTGTGCCAGCTTTCCACACTCACCGAGCTAAAGTGGGTACCCAGCCAGTACACGTTGTGGCAGCTCCACGCACCAGGCTTCTAGTACCTCTCCTCAGTCCGTTGAGACCTGTTCCGGTACGTACGAAGCCTCCAGTGATGATCCATGGCCCGAAGCCTCCAGTGATGATCCACGGCACGAAGCCTCCAGTGATGATCCATGGCATGAAGCCTCCAGTGATGATCCATGGCACGAGGCCTCCAGTGATGATCCATGGCACGAGGCCTCCAGTGATGATCCATAGCACAAAGCCTGCAGTGACAATCCAGGGAAAGGAGCCTCCAGCAACGGTCTCCTGTCCGGAGCCTGCAGCGACGTTTCCCAGGCTGGAGGCCCCGGCAACGATCCCTGCACCAGAGGCGCCACCGAAGTGGGGGGAGCCTCAAGCGGAGCGGGGTCTGCATCCCGCACCGGAGCCTCCACTGAGAGTAGATGCCCACCCGGACCCTCCCCTATAGGTTCAGGTTTGCAGCCGAAGTCCGTGCCTTTGGAGGGGGGGGGGGGGGGGTACTGTCACTCCCTGACCTTAGAGATCCTTATTATTCTCTATGTTTGGTTAGGTCAGGGTGTGACTCGGGTGGGAAATTCTATGTCTTCTGTTTCTTTGTTTTTGGCCGAGTGTGGTTGCTAATCAGAGGCAGCTATCGTTGTCTCTGATTGGGGATCATACCTAAGCAGCCCTTTTTCCCACCTTTAGGTTGTGGGATCTTGTCTTCTGTTAGTTACTGTTGCCTGACAGAACTGTGCGTTTTCGTTTTCGATTTTGTTATTTTGTTTGAGTGTTTTTAAAATTAAAATCATGAACACTTTCCACGCTGCGCCTTGGTCTACTCTTTCTACCACCAACGAGAGCCGTAACAGTAATATGTTCAAATCAAATCAAAAATCTAATCAAATATTATTGCACTTGCGCCGAGTACAACAGGTGTTTCACCTTACAGTGAAATGCTTACTTACAAGTCCTTACCAACAGTGCAGCTTTACGAAAAAAATTGAAATATAACAAACAATTGAGGAGCAACAATAAAATAACAGCAGCGAGGCTATATATAGGGGATTCTGGTACAGGGTCAATGTTTAGGCTATATATAGGGGATTCTGGTACAGGGTCAATGTTTAGGCTATATACTGTATAGGGGATTCTGGTACAGGGTCAATGTTTAGGCTAAATATAGGGGATTCTGGTACAGGGTCAATGTTTAGGCTATATATAGGGGATTCTGGTACAGGGTCAATGTTTAGGCTATATACAGGGGATTCTGGTACAGGGTCAATGTGGAGGCTACATACAGGGGATTCTGGTACAGGGTCAATGTTTAGGCTATATACAGGGGATTCTGGTACAGGGTCAATGTTTAGGCTATATACAACGGGTTCCGGTACAGAGTCAATGTGCGGGGGCACTGGTTAGTCAAGGTAATTGAGGCACCATGTACATGAAGGTAGAGGTAAAGTGACTATGCATGGCTTGTAAACAGAGAGTAGCAGCAGTGTAAAAATGGGGAGTGGGGACAACGCAAATAGTCTGGGTAGCCATTTGATTAACTGTTCAGGAGTTTTATGGCTTGGGGATAGAAGCTGTTAAGAAGCCTTTTGGACCTAGACTTGGCGCTCTGGTACCGCTTGCCGTGCAGCAGCAAAGAGAACAGTCTAAGACTTGGGTGGCTGAAGTCCTTGGCAAATTTTTGGGCCTTCCTCTGACACCGCCTGGTATCGAGGTCCTGGATGAAAGGAAGCTTGGCCACATTGATGTACTGGGCCGTACACACTACCTTCTGTAGTGCCTTGCAGTCGGAGGCCGAGCAGTTGTCATACCAGGCGGTGATGCAACCGGTCAGGATGCTCTCGATGGTGCAGCTGTAGAACTTTTTGAGGATCTGAGGACGCATGCCCAATCTTTTCAGTCTCCTGGGGGTGAATAGGCTTTGTCGTGCCCTCTTCATGACTGACTGGACCACTAACTGGACCATGTTAGTTTGTTGGTGATGTGAACACCAAGGAACTTGAAGCTCTCAACATTCTCCACTATAGCCCCATCGATGAGAATGGGGGCGTGCTTAGTCTTCCTTTTCCTGTAGGCCACAATGATCTCCTTTGCCTTGATCACGTTGAGGGAGAGGTTGTTATCCTTGCACCACACGGTCAGGTCTCTGAACTCCTCCCTATAGGCTGTCTCATCATTGTCAGGGATCAGGACTACCACTGTTGTGATGTCGGAAAACTTAATGATGGTGTTGGAGTTGTGCCTGGCCATGCAGTCATGGGTGAACAGGGAGTACAGGGGGGACTGAGCACGCACCCCTAAGTGGACCCTGTGTTGAGGATAAGCGTGGCGGATGTGTTGTTACCTACCCTTACCACCTGGGGGCGGCACGTCAGGAAGTCCAGGATTCAGTTGCAGAGGGAGGTGTTTAGTCCCAGGGTCCTTATCTTAATAATGAGCTTTGAGTGCACTAGGGTGTTGAACGATGAGCTGTAGTCAATGAATAGCATTCTCACATAGGTGTTAATTTTGTTCAGGTGGGAAAGGGCAGTGTGGAGTGTAATAGAGATTGCATCATCTGTGGATCTGTTAGGGTGGTATGCGAATTGGAGTGGGTCTAGGGTTTCTGGGATAATGGTGTTGATGTGAGCAATAACCAACCTTTCAAAGCCCTTCATGGCTACAGATGTGAGTGCTATGGGTCGGTAGTCATTTAGGCAAGTTACCTTGGTGTTCTTGGGCACAGGGACTATGGTGGTCTGCTTGTAACATGTTGGTATTACAGACTCGGTCAGGGACAGGTTGAAAATGTCAGTGAAGACACTTGCCAGTTGATCAGCGCATGCTCAGAGTACATGTCCTTGTAATCTGTCTGGCCCAGCGGCCTTGTGACTGTTGACCTGTTTAAAGATCTTACTCACATCGGCTGTGGAGAGTATGTCAACACAATCGTCCGAAACAGCTGATGCTCTCATGCATGCTTCAGTGTTGCTTGCCTCGAAGTGAGCATAGAAGTTATTTAGCTCATCTCGTAGGCTTGTGTCACTGGGCAGCTCGCTCCTGTGCTTCCCTTTGTAGTCTGTAATAGTTTCCTAGCCCTGTCACATCCGACGAGCGTCGGAGCCGGTATAGTACAATTAGAATCTTATTCCTGTATTGGCACTTTGCCTGTTTCACGGTTCGTAGGAGGGTATAGCGGGATTTATTTTAAGCTTCCGGGTTAGAGTCCCGCTCCTTGAAACCGGCAGCTCTAGAATTTAGCTCAGTGAGGATGTTGCCTGTAATCCTGGCTTCTGGTTGGGGTATGTACGTATGGTCACTGTCGGGACGATGTCATTGATGCATTTTTACAGTGTGTTGTTTAAGATTTACTGATTGGTGGTGTAGTGTTTATGTCAGCAGAGCATCTGTGTACTCTTGTGTCGGTCAGAGTGGCAAACATACACTATTGAATTCCAAATGGCAGCCTATCTCCTACAGGCACTACCTATGGGCCCTCGTCAACAGTAATGCACTATACAAGGAATATGGGAAGCATTTGGGAAGCAGACTTGTTTTTTGGAGAAGTGAGTGGTAGGACTGAAGAGGATGGATAAGCCTAACTGCCTGCAGAGGAAGAAGAGTAGAAGGAGGAAGAGACCTATTTTGATGGAGAGTTTATTTGAGGATGGTTCTTATACCTTGCTCACAGGGCTTCTCATGTATGAGGGAGGACAAGAGGACTTTATCTGTTTCTATTCTCTCTCCCTCCATCCCACTCTTTCTATTTTGTCTGTCTATCCCACAGATCATTGTGAACAAGCCCCCCGTGTTCAGGCTCTCTGTCTGTGTGGAGCAGGGATGGGATCGTACAGCTAGCCTGAGGACATATCCAAGTATTCACAGCTAGATCACCAACTATCAACCACCTCTAACACTAAACCTGTCAGAAACACACACACACACACACACACACACACACACACACACACACACACACACACACACACACACACACACACACACACACACACACACACACAC
>NC_092160.1:28172218-28212218 GCF_045791955.1 Oncorhynchus clarkii lewisi | reverse complement strand
TTTTACTGAAGTATTATTTTAATGGGTGACTTTAATGGGTGAATCGACTACTTTTTCCACCACTGCCAAATGGCATCTAATTCCCTGTCCCAAAGTAGTGCACTAAATAGGGAATAGGGTGTCAGTTGGGACACTCCATTCTGTTTGGCTGAGGCAGGCATTTATACAGCCACACAGTCAGTGTTGTACCGACTGTACCGTATTCTGCTGCTACAATGGAACGACAGGTGGGCAGAGAAACCAAACCACATGTTCAGAGAAAATAGTGTGAAAAGATTGGTCTATTTACACACTGACACGGACCAATGGCATGGCAGCAGGGTGATTAGGACTTGTGTTAGGAATAATAGCGCTCCATGGAGTTACAATACAATCTTTAGAGTGTGAGGATCTTGGTCAAGACATCGTGATGAGATGGTTGTTTTTCCTCAGAGTATACGTGAAAAGTGTATTGTATTACAAATCAACAGAAACAGAGGGAGAGGGTTAACTGAAGACTGTCACCTCAAGGCCTCTTAGGGGAAATGAAGGCTAACCATGTTTCTAAATGTTCCTAAAATCTCATGGACAGATGCACAAAACATAACTAAACATAACTGATATTGTAGCGTCTATCAACAGACTGTGGTATGCGAAGACTAATGGGGAACTTTGTTCCCATGCACAGATTTGTCGTCACTGATCATTTGGACAAATCACGATTTTTCCGGTGTTTTTTGACCCGTGGAAGTCCTTGGAACTTGCTAACAGAGGAGGTGGAGCTCTGCTTCTGTTCCACATTCTAGTATCTTTTCAAACAAGTCTGCATCAAGGACATAACTGCCCCTGTCTCCAGGTTACTCTCCGGCCCACAACAAGAGCCAAAGCTAGACATAGCCGTCTAACTGGGCGTCAGAGCCCCAGACATAGCTGTCTAACTGGAGGTCAGAGCCCCAGACATAGCTGTCTAACTGGAGGTCAGAGCCCCAGACATAGCCCTTTCACTGGGGGTCAGAGCCCCAGACATAGCCCTTTCACTGGGGGTCAGAGCCCCAGACATAGCCGTCTAACTGGGGGTCAGAGCCCCAGACATAGCCATCTAACTGGGCGTCAGAGCCCCAAACATAGCCCTTTCACTGGGGGTCAGAGCCCCAGACATAGCTGTCTAACTGGAGGTGAGAGCCCCAGACATAGCCGTCTAACTGGGGGTCAGAGCCCCAGACATAGCCCTTTCACTGGGGGTCAGAGCCCCAGACATAGCCGTCTAACTGGGGGTGAGAGCCCCAGACATAGCCATCTAACTGGGGGTCAGAGCCCCAGACATAGCCCTTTCACTGGGGGTCAGAGCCACAGACATAGCCCTTTCACTGGGGGTCAGAGCCCCAGACATAGCCGTCTAACTGGGGGTCAGAGCCACAGACATAGCCGTCTAACTGGGGGTCAGAGCCCCAGACATAGCCCTTTCACTGGGGGTCAGAGCCACAGACATAGCCCGTTCACTGGGCGTCAGAGCCCCAGACATAGCCGTCTAACTGGGGGTGAGAGCCCCAGACATAGCCCTTTCACTGGGGGTCAGAGTCCCAGACATAGCCGTCTAACTGGGGGTGAGAGCCCCAGACATAGCCGTCTAACTGGGGGTCAGAGCCCCAGACATAGCTGTCTAACTGGGGGTGAGAGCCCCAGACATAGCCGTCTAACTGGAGGTCAGAGCCCCAGACATAGCCATCTAACTGGGGGTCAGAGACCCAGACATAGCCCTTTCACTGGGGGTCAGAGTCCCAGACATAGCCGTCTAACTGGAGGTCAGAGCCCCAGACATAGCCATCTAACTGGGGGTCAGAGCCCCAGACATAGCCGTCTAACTGGGGGTGAGAGCCCCAGACATAGCCGTCTAACTGGGGGTCAGAGCCCCAGACATAGCCGTCTAACTGGGGGTCAGAGCCCCAGACATAGCCCTTTCACTGGGGGTCAGAGCCACAGACATAGCCGTCTAACTGGGGGTCAGAGCCCCAGACATAGCCATCTAACTGGGGGACAGAGCCCAGACATAGCCATCTAACTGGGGGTCAGAGCCCCAGACATAGCCCTTTCACTGGGGGTCAGAGCCACAGACATAGCCGTCTAACTGGGGGTCAGAGCCCCAGACATAGCCGTCTAACTGGGGGTCAGAGCCCCAGACATAGCCCTTTCACTGGAGGTTTCTTTCTACCCTGACCAAACCTGCACCACCACCAACACTACAGACCACCACAAACCCACCACCACCCCTACAGACCCCTGTCTGACCCCGACCCACCACCAACACTATAGACCCCTGTCTGACCCTGACCCACCACCAACACTATAGACCCCTGTCTGACCCTGACCCACCACCAACACTATAGACCCCTGTCTCAAGTTCATTGCAACAATCAATAGTACACAAGTATAAACACCATGGGACCACGCAGCCGTCATACCGCTTAGGAAGGAGACACGGTCTGTCTCCTAGAGATGAACGTACTTTGGTGCGAAAAGTGCAAATCAATCCCAGAACAACATCAAAGAACCAAGTGATGATGCTGGAGGAAACAGGTACAAAAGTATCTATTACCACAGTAAAACAAGTCCAAAATCGAAATAACCTGAAAGGCCACTCAGCACGGAAGAAGCCACTGCTCCAAAACTGCCATAAAAAAAGACAGACTACGGTTTGCAACTGCATATAGGGACAAAGATCATACTTTTTGTAGAAATGTCCTCTGGTCTGATGAAACAAAAATAGAACTGTTTGGCCATAATGACCATTGTTATGTTTGGAGGAAAAAGGGGGAGGCTTGCAAGCCGAATAACACCATCCCAACCGTGAAGCACGGGGGTGGCAGGATCATGTTGTAGGGGAGCTTTGCTGCAGGAGGGACTGGTGCACTTCACAAAATAGAATGCATCATGAAAAGTGAAAATTATGTGGATACTTTGAATCAACATCTCAAGACATCATTCAGGAAGTTAAAGCTTGGTCGCAAATGGGTCTTCCAAATGGATAATGACCCCAAGCATACTTCCAAAGTTGTGGCAAAATGGCTTAAGGACGACCAAGTCAAGATATTGGACTGGCCATCACAAAGCCCTGACCTCAATCCTTTAGAAAATTTGTGGGCAGACCTGAAAAAGAGTGTGCGAGCAAGGCCTACAAACCTGACTCAGTTACACCAACTCTGTCAGGAGGAAAGGGCCAAAATTCACCCAACGTATTGTGGGAAGCTTGTGGAAATCTACCCGAAACGTTTGACCCAAGTTAAACAATTGAATGGCAATGCTACCAAATACTAATTGAGTGTATGTAAACTTCTGACCCACTGGGAATGTGATGAAAGAAATAAAAGCTGAAATAAATATTTCTCTCTACTATTATTCTGACATTTCACAGTCTTAAAATAAAGTGGTGATCCTAACTGACCTAAGCTAGGGAGTTTTTACTAGTATTAAATGTCAGGAATTGTGAAAACCTGAGATTAAAAGTATTTGACTAAGGTGTAAGTTAACTTCCCACTTCAACTGTATCATATCAACCAGCATCTACCTCAATCACTTCCTCAAACAGTACACTCTCCCTGGGGCAGTTCTACCCTGACCTGTACCCTCCATTCCACCTGTTGGCCAGCCCTAAAAGCCAATTAGCCAGTAGGCCACGGCCTTATTTCATTGGTCTCAGTTGAACAAATAAATTGAGCCAGGTTACTAGGGACTGTTGCTTAATGCTTCCCCATTGCTGATAATTCAATAAGTGAACAGCTTTGGCCTTGTCTGCCCTTGTGGAGAGAGAGTAAATTGATAAATATATTAATAAATACATATGGATAGAGACAGACAGAGAGAGTATGTATAAATAGACAAGTGTGTGTGTGTGTGTGTGTGTGGGGGGGGGGGGTCAACAGGGCCCACGTTAGGGAATCACTGGTGCTCATCTCTGCCTTCTGGCTTCAATTGTTTATAAGAGGAGGCTGCTCTCCATCTCTCTTCATCTCTCTCTATATCTGTCTCTCTCTGTTATGGGGTTTTAAGTAACCACGGCAACAAAGGCAGCTTCATTTATAGTTTTGCAGTGTGTATGTCTTTCTGTCTGTTCTTCTATTTAAGTATGCATCAAATCACCTCTACACTTTCCCCCCATACACTTTGAGAACAATGCATCTCTAGGAAATGTGTACAGAGTGCAGAGGGAGGAGAGAGAAATGGTGTTGTTGTTGTTTTTCCAGGATAGCTGTGTTAGCACAGCAGCATGCTAGCCACATCATTCTGACTGTCATACTATGGAGGAGGCAGGATATGGTTCTGTTTACAGATTCTAGAATGGGGTATGTAGAAGCATTCTACAACTGGCTCTCACAGGCTCACGTCAGAAATAGACCATGTTTCTCAAACGCCAAATTTCGATGTTGTTTAATGTCAAGTTTACAAATGAACTCAGAAAATCTAAAGGTTAGGGTGAACTTTAGGCATTAACTGTGACATTTTAAGGTTAGTCATTACCTCTCATGGGTTAAGGTAATGATAAATGTTTGGGATACGCTTAAAACAAAAATCTAAACTTTCTATTGCTGGATTCTAACTTGCTTACGCGCATCTGCCTTCCCCGTCCACAATGCCTGATGCCTACTTGTAGGTAACAGCGCTCACTGTTGCCCTGAGTGGCCGGTTTACACTTCATCTCACAACGTCTTCAGACATGGATAAACGTCCAATACTGACTTGTATCACGAGTGACCTGCCTGAAATGAAAGATGGTTGCAGTAAAATAAGGAAGTACATTTGAGACATATTCCTCTGAGGTTTTCCCCTCCTCCCCAGCAGACCAGATGTGACAGTAAAATAAGGAAGTACATTTGAGACATATTCCTCTGAGGTTTTCCCCTCCTCCCCAGCAGACCAGATGTGACAGTAAAATAAGGAAGTACATTTGAGACATATTCCTCTGAGGTTTTCCCCTCCTCCCCAGCAGACCAGATGTGACAGTAAAATAAGGAAGTACATTTGAGACATATTCCTCTGAGGTTTTCCTCTCCTCCCCAGCAGACCAGATGTGACAGTAAAATAAGGAAGTACATTTGAGACATATTCCTCTGAGGTTTTCCTCTCCTCCCCAGCAGACCAGATGTGACAGTAAAATAAGGAAGTACATTTTTTTTTATTTATTTTTTTATTTCACCTTTATTTAACCAGGTAGGCTAGTTGAGAACAAGTTCTCATTTGCAACTGCGACCTGGCCAAGATAAGGCATAGCAGTGTGAACAGACAACACAGAGTTACACATGGAGTAAACAATTAACAAGTCAATAACACAGTAGAAAAAAGGGGAGTCTATATATACATTGTGTGCAAAAGGCATGAGAAGGTAGGCAAATAATTACAATTATGCAGATTAACACTGGAGTGATAAATGATCAGATGGTTATGTAGAGATATTGGTGTGCAAAAGAGCAGAAAAATAAATAAATAAAAACAGTATGGGGATGAGGTAGGTGAAAATGGGTGGGCTATTTACCAATAGACTATGTACAGCTGCAGCGATCGGTTAGCTGCTCGGATAGCAGATGTTTGAAGTTGGTGAGGGAGATAAAAGTCTCCAACTTCAGTGATTTTTGCAATTCGTTCCAATCACAGGCAGCAGAGAACTGGAACGAAAGGCGGCCAAATGAGGTGTTGGCTTTAGGGATGATCAGTGAGATACACCTGCTGGAGCGCGTGCTACGGATGGGTGTTGCCATCGTAACCAGTGAACTGAGATAAGGCGGAGCTTTACCTAGCATGGACTTGTAGATGAGCTGGAGCCAGTGGGTCTGGCGACGAATATGTAGCGAGGGCCAGCCGATTAGAGCATACAAGTCGCAGTGGTGGGTGGTATAAGGTGCTTTAGTGACAAAACGGATGGCACTGTGATAAACTGCATCCAGTTTGCTGAGTAGAGTGTTGGAAGCAATTTTGTAGATGACATCGCCGAAGTCGAGGATCGGTAGGATAGTCAGTTTTACTAGGGTAAGTTTGGCGGCGTGAGTGAAGGAGGCTTTGTTGCGGAATAGAAAGCCGACTCTTGATTTGATTTTCGATTGGAGATGTTTGATATGGGTCTGGAAGGAGAGTTTAGAGTCTAGCCAGACACCTAGGTACTTATAGATGTCCACATATTCAAGGTCGGAACCATCCAGGGTGGTGATGCTGGTCAGGCGTGCGGGTGCAGGCAGCGAACGGTTGAAAAGCATGCATTTGGTTTTACTAGCGTTTAAGAGCAGTTGGAGGCCACGGAAGGAGTGCTGTATGGCATTGAAGCTCGTTTGGAGGTTAGATAGCACAGTGTCCAAGGACGGGCCGGAAGTATATAGAATGGTGTCGTCTGCGTAGAGGTGGATCAGGGAATCGCCCGCAGCATGAGAAACATCATTGATATATACAGAGAAAAGAGTCGGCCCGAGAATTGAACCCTGTGGCACCCCCATAGAGACTGCCAGAGGACCGGACAGCATGCCCTCCGATTTGACACACTGAACTCTGTCTGCAAAGTAATTGGTGAACCAGGCAAGGCAGTCATCCGAAAAACCGAGGCTACTGAGTCTGCCAATAAGAATACGGTGATTGACAGAGTCGAAAGCCTTGGCAAGGTCAATGAAGACGGCTGCACAGTACTGTCTTTTATCGATGGCGGTTATGATATCGTTTAGCACCTTGAGCGTGGCTGAGGTACACCCGTGACCAGCTCGGAAACCAGATTGCACAGCGGAGAAGGTACGGTGGGATTCAAGATGGTCAGTGATCTGTTTGTTGACTTGGCTTTCGAAGACCTTAGATAGGCAGGGCAGGATGGATATTGGTCTGTAACAGTTTGGGTCC
Organism: Oncorhynchus clarkii lewisi; assembly: GCF_045791955.1. NCBI lineage: Eukaryota > Metazoa > Chordata > Actinopteri > Salmoniformes > Salmonidae > Oncorhynchus > Oncorhynchus clarkii. Next base: position 28,205,375 of record NC_092160.1, on the reverse strand, counting down.
AGGGTGTCGCCCCCTTTGAAGAGGGGGATGACTGCGGCAGCTTTCCAATCCTTGGGGATCTCAGACGATATGAAAGAGAGGTTGAACAGGCTGGTAATAGGGGTTGCGACAATGGCGGCGGATAGTTTCAGGAATAGAGGGTCCAGATTGTCAAGCCCAGCTGATTTGTACGGGTCCAGGTTTTGCAGCTCTTTCAGAACATCTGCTATCTGGATTTGGGTAAAGGAGAACCTGGAGAGGCTTGGGCGAGTAGCTGCGGGGGGGGGGGGGAGCTGTTGGACGAGGTTGGAGTAGCCAGGCGGAAGGCATGGCCAGCCGTTGAGAAATGCTTGTTGAAGTTTTCGATAATCATGGATTTATCGGTGGTGACCGTGTTACCTAGCCTCAGTGCAGTGGGCAGCTGGGAGGAGGTGCTCTTGTTCTCCATGGACTTCACAGTGTCCCAGAACTTTTTGGAGTTGGAGCTACAGGATGCAAACTTCTGCCTGAAGAAGTTGGCTTTAGCTTTCCTGACTGACTGTGTGTATTGGTTCCTGACTTCCCTGAACAGTTGCATATCGCGGGGACTGTTCGATGTTAGTGCAGTCCGCCACAGGATGTTTTTGTGCTGGTCGAGGGCAGTCAGGTCTGGAGTGAACCAGGGGCTATATCTGTTCTTAGTTCTGCATTTTTTGAACGGAGCATGCTTATCTAAAATGGTGAGGAAGTTACTTTTAAAGAAAGACCAGGCATCCTCAACTGACGGGATGAGGTCAATGTCCTTCCAGGATACCCGGGCCAGGTCGATTAGAAAGGCCTGCTCACAGAAGTGTTTTAGGGAGCGTTTGACAGTGATGAGGGGTGGTCGTTTGACTGCGGCTCCGTAGCGGATACAGGCAATGAGGCAGTGATCGCTGAGATCCTGGTTGAAGACAGCGGAGGTGTATTTGGAGGGCCAGTTGGTCAGGATGACGTCAATGAGGGTGCCCTTGTTTACAGAGTTAGGGTTGTACCTGGTGGGTTCCTTGATGATTTGAGTGAGATTGAGGGCATCTAGCTTAGATTGTAGGACTGCCGGGGTGTTAAGCATATCCCAGTTTAGGTCACCTAACAGAACAAACTCTGAAGCTAGATGGGGGGCGATCAATTCACAAATGGTGTCCAGGGCACAGCTGGGAGCTGAGGGGGGTCGGTAGCAGGCGGCAACAGTGAGAGACTTATTTCTGGAGAGAGTAATTTTCAAAATTAGTAGTTCGAACTGTTTGGGTATGGACTCTGAGGTTTTCTCTCTGCAGTAGACTGCAACTCCTCCTCCTTTGAGACATATTCCTCTGAGGTTTTCCTCTCCTCCCCAGCAGACCAGATGTGCCAGTAAAATAAGGAAGTACATTTGAGACATATTCCTCTGAGGTTTTCCCCTCCTCCCCAGCAGACCAGATGTGACAGTAAAATAAGGAAGTACATTTGAGACATATTCCTCTGAGGTTTTCCCCTCCTCCCCAGCAGACCAGATGTGACAGTAAAATAAGGAAGTACATTTGAGACATATTCCTCTGAGGTTTTCCCCTCCTCCCCAGCAGACCAGATGTGACAGTAAAATAAGGAAGTACATTTGAGACATATTCCTCTGAGGTTTTCCCCTCCTCCCCAGCAGACCAGATGTGACAGTAAAATAAGGAAGTACATTTGAGACATATTCCTCTGAGGTTTTCCCCTCCTCCCCAGCAGACCAGATGTGACAGTAAAATAAGGAAGTACATTTGAGACATATTCCTCTGAGGTTTTCCTCTCCTCCCCAGCAGACCAGATGTGACAGTAAAATAAGGAAGTACATTTGAGACATATTCCTCTGAGGTTTTCCCCTCCTCCCCAGCAGACCAGATGTGCCAGTAAAATAAGGAAGTACATTTGAGACATATTCCTCTGAGGTTTTCCCCTCCTCCCCAGCAGACCAGATGTGCCAGTAAAATAAGGAAGTACATTTGAGACATATTCCTCTGAGGTTTTCCCCTCCTCCCCAGCAGACCAGATGTGACAGTAAAATAAGGAAGTACATTTGAGACATATTCCTCTGAGGTTTTCCCCTCCTCCCCAGCAGACCAGATGTGACAGTAAAATAAGGAAGTACATTTGAGACATATTCCTCTGAGGTTTTCCTCTCCTCCCCAGCAGACCAGATGTGACAGGGCCTTTGAACAATCAGGGTTCACTTAACTCACAGATCAACTAATTGAATGTAACCTGTAGTGAGAGAGCCAGAGAAACAGCACCATGCAACGCACGCACACACACACACACACACACACACACACACACAGGTGTGTGTGAGGTGTGGTGCGAGGTGTGTGTGTGTCAGGTTTGCGTGATGTGTGTCAGGTGTGGTGTAAGGTGTGTGTCAAGTGTGTGTGTGGTGTGTGTGTGTGAAGTGTGCTGTAGATTTCTGAACCAATATTAGGAGCGTATTTCTTGTCTTCTCTCTCAGATCTCCATGGAGATAGTGACCTGACCTCCACCATTATCATTCTCCTCCTGCACTCTGTGAGGCTGACATGCCCTGCACACACACACACACACACACACACACACACACACACACACACACACACACACACACACACACACACACACACACACACACACACACACACACACACACACACACACACACACACACACACACACACCTGATCCTGGAGATCCATAGGGTGTGGTTCCTGGTTAAGGCTTCTAACTTAAGCTAACATACCCTGTAGTTCTCCAGTTCTAGAGTTCTAACTAAAGTTAACATACCCTGTAGTTCTCCAGGTCTTGAGTTCTAACTAAAGCTAACATACCCTGTAGTTCTCCAGGTCTTGAGTTCTAACTAAAGCTAACATATCCTGTTGTTCTCCAGGTCTAGAGATCTAACTAAAGCTAACATACCCTGTAGTTCTCCAGGTCTAGAGATCTAACTAAAGCTAACATACCCTGTAGTTCTCCAGGTCTATAGTTCTAGCTAAAGCTAACATACCCTGTAGTTCTCACACCCAGAGGTGAACACACACGTCTCACAACCAGAGGAAAACCTTCCTATTTACCTCTCCCCGGTGTTCATAGCCTGATAAAAGACTCAACGAAATCTGGGACCTTTTTTTCAACATTTTTTTCAACCATTGTCAGATATAGTCATCATCTTTTTATAACAGAAAGCCGATTACTCTTCCTAGCCAGCCTGGTGGCAGAGGCCTAGTATTGGGGACGAGACCTGCGTCCCAAATGGCAGCCTATTTCCTATATAGTGTATATAGTTCCTTTCCTAAATTAGTGCACTATGTAGGGCAAAGGGTGCCATTTGGGATGCAGGCACAGGATAATTCTAAGGGACAAGGTGGAGGGTGTAAAGAGCTCTGAGATAAATTGGATTTAGTCTCTTCTTATATTCTTAAATATAGATGTATTATCCATAACCCTCTTTGGTTGACAAGCAGGATTATACTGATGTGAATAGAATGTCTGTGTATTCAACAAATGGTTTTAGATTTGAGATATTAAAGATGCTGCTTTTTTTCTGATAGTTTTTCATTTTGTTTATATAGATGTTGTCCTGTCTACCTTGCTCCATCTTCACTAGCAGTAAATTCTGAGCCTCTCCCTCTATCTCCCCTGTTAGAGGGCAGGGGGCCAAACTCACAGTTGTATTACAGGCACATGGGAAAGCAGCTTTAGTGTTTCACTGTCGTGGAATGATGCAATGAAGCGTGTGTGTATGTCTCTGTGTGTGTGTGTGTGCGTGTGTGTGTGTGTGTGTGTGTGTGTGTGTGTGTGTGTGTGTGTGTGTGTGTGTGTGTGTGTGTGTGTGTTCACCAGAGATAGAGAGCATGTGTAAAATCCCAGAAGGATCCAGGTCAGTTTCCAGTCTCCAGCCTTGGCAGTAGCAGCACCGTAAAATGTGTGTGCGTGTGTGTTTGGGTGTGTGTGTTTGTGTCCTCTTGGGGCAGTGTGTGTTAGTCTCCCGGGCGGCATGCTGTTGGCAGGATTACGGCCAGGACAAGATGTCCAGTGAAATCCCCCCAGTTAGCCTGGCCAGGCGTTGCATAATGTCCGTTTAGCATGGCACCAATTTGGGATTTATCCTCAGCCTCTGACCCCTCCACGGGCCCTTTAGTGGGATCAACACTGTGACGCTCTGTAGCAGATGGATAATGAAGCTGCTGAGATAAATATGTTTCACTCTCTCTCTCTGATCTGCTGTTTCTGTCTGAATAAGAGAAATATGGACGGAGGAGGGAGGCTGTGTGTGTGCGTGCGTGTGGCTTGTGGTGGGTATGCTGTATTGCTGACCACTCTCTTCCTCTCTGTGACTTACTCTCCCCCATTTTACCTCCCTCTTGCTGCCCTTCTTTCTTCCTCCTTTTCTTAGACAGTCACCACTACATTCTGAAACCCTCACTCATCTTCAATTCCCCTATATTTTCACCTCTCTTTATCTCCCCCTCACCTCTCTCTGCACCCCCACCCCCCTCTATTCTTATTGTGTGTGTGAGAGGTCTGTGGAAGATGAACTATCTACATTAATCACTAACATACCAAAGATAGGGGGAAGAGTGTACATTGAGGAGAGGAAGAAAATTGATCCACTAATGTTTTTAGTTCCTCTCCATCATCTTTCACAGGCCTCTCACACGCAATCACCAGATCTACTGCTCAGTGGAGAACAGGAGGGCTTCTTAAAGAAAAACTAACAGGTCTGTGAGAGCCGGAATTCTTACTGGTTGGTAGGTGATCAAATACTTAGGCAATAAAATCATACAATGTGATTTTCTGGATTTTTGTTTTAGATTCCGTCTCTCACAGTTGAAGTGTACTTATGATAAAAAAAATACAGACCTCTACATGCTTTGTAAGTGGGAAAACCTGCAAAATTGGCAGTGTATCAAATACTTGTTCTCCCCACTGTATATATATATATATATATATACACATTGTATTATATGGTACATATTATGGTGCTATCATTCTGTGGACAGAACCATGACCAAGTCATTGAGTGGTTGTGGAATGAATGTGGAACTTATATAGCCATGTTATGTCCATGGTTGACATTGAATTAGATTTACTCTAAATTATTTGATTGAAATGATGCCCTTAATAATGGTGTCTTGGGAATGATACAGCCCCTTTGTGACAGGTGTATTTCCCAGGAGGCCTTTCCAGGCTGGTACAGGAGACACTGCAGGAGGTTAAATTAATATGTCACTCCACTACCAACCTATCAGATTACCACCAGCCCTGAGCTGGAGATACGACCTGCATCAAACAGACACACACACTAACACAATCACACACATGCCCACACACACAAACAGACGTGCACACACAGACACCAGGAAACACACACAGACACACAGCGTGTTAAAGCCTGACGGTATCTGCCTCTGCTCAGACTTTGAGGGCTATTGTAGGGACCCATCACTTGTCATTTGAAAAAACAATTCAATTACATCTTAGGGTGGTACTCATCTCATCTCAGGTCTGAACACTGTGCTAATCAAAGATTTCACCTTGCCTGATCGCTCTCTCTTTCTCTCTCACTCCCGCCCCCCCCCCCCCCCCCTTCCCATCTCTTTATTTCGATTTTGTTCTCTGGGTTGAGACTATTTAATTTATGATTACGGAGATGGTCAAAGCACCAATTTAACCCGCCATCCTAGTTTTCATACCATTAATTAATGCAATCTCCTTGGAAACCCAGAGCGACTATAGAGCAATCTGTCTGTCATAGTGTCGTTAGAGAACACATGTTGCCAGACACAGAGATAGTTAAATAGACACATGAGGTCAAGCCGAGCAAGAGATCCTGATAGAAAACTCGCAGAAACATCACAAATCATATAACGAAAGCGTCAAGCCATCACAAAAACAGAGAATTATCTAGGGCAATCAATTAAAAACAAAGCCTCTATTTAAGTACACATTCACACACAATTTGCAAGGTGTCAAAGCAGGAAGGAGCATAATCCATACAACCTAGAATAATAGGATGGTTGCTTTGGTCGGTGAACTGCAACAGAGATATGCTTGCAGGAACCTAGGTCCTTTTGAGACGCACACACACACACACACACACACACACACACACACACACACACACACACACACACACACACACACACACACACACACAGGTTCAGCAGGAGATGATGAGATGTAACCCCCGTGCTGACACAGTAGCAGACTAATCAAATGTGTGCTCTATTCACATGAGCCTGTGTGTGTGTGTGTGTGTGTGTGTGTGTGTGTGTGTGTGTGTGTGTGTGTGTGTGTGTGTGTGTGTGTGTGTGTGTGTGTGTGTGTGTGTGTGTGTATTTTCTTGAAAGGTTAGCTCTTGGAGACTGGTAGTGCTGGTCTGTTTTCTCAATACATTTTTTTATAATAACATGATAACATGATAGCATGATAATATAATACTATGGTAGCATGATAACATAATAATATATTATTATGATAACATGGTAACGTAATAACATGATAATACAATAATATAAGAATATGATAACATGGTAACATGGTAACATGATAACACAATAACATAATACTATGATAACATGATAACATGATAACACAATAACATAATACTATAATAACATGTTAACATAATAATATAATACTATGATAACATGGTAACATGATAACACAATAACATAATACTATAATACTATGATAACATGGTAACATGATAACATGATAACACAATAACATAATACTATAATAATATGATAACATGGTAACATGATAACATGATAACACAATAACATAATACTATAATAACATGTTAACATAATAATATAATACTATGATAACATGGTAACATAATAACATGGTAACATAATAATATAATACTATGATAACATGGTAACATAATAACATGGTAACATAATAATATAATATTATGATAACATGGTAACATAATACTATAATACTATGATAACATGGTACCATAAAAACATGGTAACATAATAATATAATATTATGATAACATGGTAACATAATAATATAATACTATGATAACATGGTACCATAATAACATGGTAACATAATAACGTAATAATATATTAATATAATAATATAGTAACATGGAAACATGATAACACAATAACATAATACTATAATATTATGATAACATGGTAACATAATAATATAATACTATGATAACATAGTCAAATAATAACATGGTAACATAATAATATAATACTATGATAACATGATAACATAATAATATAATACTATGATAACATAATACTATGATAACATGGTAAAATGATAACATGGTAACATAATAATATAATACTATGATAACATGGTAACATAATAATATAATACTATGATAACATGGTAAAATAATAACATGGTAAAATAATAATATAATAAAATAATAACATGGTAACATAATAATATAATACTATGATAACATGGTAAAATAATAACATGGTAACATAATAATATAATACTATGATAACATAGTCAAATAATAACATGGTAACATAATAATATAATACTATGATAACATGATAACATAATAATATAATACTATGATAACATAATACTATGATAACATGGTAAAATGATAACATGGTAACATAATAATATAATACTATGATAACATGGTAACATAATAATATAATACTATGATAACATGGTAAAATAATAACATGGTAAAATAATAATATAATAAAATAATAACATGGTAACATAATAATATAATACTATGATAACATGGTAAAATAATAACATGGTAACATAATAATATAATACTATGATAACATGGTAACATAATAATATAATACTATGATAACATGGTAACATAATAACATGGTAACATTATAATGTCAATAGCATGATAATGGACACGTGGGTAAATGGTTGTTGTCTGTCTAGGTAGTATAGAGGATCAAATAATAGTTCTGAATGACATTTGCTATAAGCATGTAGATTACTTCATAGTTTTATTTTTTTCAGTCATTCCCCACAAATACAACCTAATAAACTGAAGTGGCTTGAACAAACCCAAAAACCTGTTTCCTTGAAGATTGCAGAGTTCTGCAGGTTGGCATCAGCACTCTTTGAAATGTTCTTTCAGAGTACAATACATATTTTCGAAAGTGAAATGTCTAAAGTAGTCTGCTCTAAAAGTAGAAGTGCTATACTGAGAAGTTTAACAAAATGTTAACGGGAGACTCAGCGATATGACATAGATGCAGAAAGTAAACTGCATAGAATGTCAACAACTAAGACTGTTGAAGCGCGAGGCTCAACTTCTCCTCTGCTTTGGTACCCTGGCTACCAAGTCTGGCATCTTGCTCATATCAAAATATTAGGTGCTGCTCGTGGCAACGTAACTGAGTCTACCTTTTCAGTTGAGTCTACAAAGATCCTTCAAACTTCATGTTCTCATTTGTGCCTCAGTGCTCATCTATAGGTAGGTCAAGTCTGATCTAATCTCTAAAAACAGTCTATAGGTAGGCTAGGTCTGATCTAATCTCTAGCAACAGTCTATAGGCAGGTCAGGTATGATCTAATCTCTAGCAACAGTCTGTAGGCAGGTCAGGTCTGATTTAATCTCTAAAAACAGTCTATAGGTAGGTCAGGTCTGGGCTAATCTCTAAAAGCAGTATATAGGTAGGTCAGGTCTGATCTAATCTCCAGCAACAGTCTGTAGGCAGGTCAGGTCTGATCTAATCTCTAAAAACAGTCTATAGGTAGGTCAGGTCTGTTCTAATCTCTAAAATCAGTCTATAGGTAGGTCAGGTCTGATCTAATCTCTAGCAACAGTCTATAGGCAGGTTAGGTCTGATCGTATCTCTACCAACAGTCTGTAGGCAGGTCAGATCTGATCTAATCTCTAAAAACAGTCTATAGGTAGGTCAGGTCTGATCTAATCTCTAAAACCAGTCTATAGGTAGGTCAGATCTGATCTAATCTCTAGCAACAGTCTATAGGCAGGTTAGGTCTGATCGTATCTCTACCAACAGTCTATAGGTAGGTCAGGTATGATCTAATCTCTAAAACCAGTCTATAGGTAGGTCAGATCTGATCTAATCTCTAGCAACAGTCTATAGGTAGGTCAGGTCTGATCTAATCTCCAGCAACAGTCTATAGGCAGGTCAGGTCTGATCTAATCTCTAGCAACAGTCTATAGGCAGGTCAGGTCTGATTCTAATCTCTAGCAACAGTCTATAGGCAGGTCAGGTCTGATCTAATCTCTAGCAACAGTCTGTAGGGAGGTCAGGTCTGATCTAATCTCTAGCAACAGTCTGTAGGGAGGTCAGGTCTGATCTAATCTCTAGCAACAGTCTGTAGAAAGGTCAGGTCTGATCTAATCTCTAGCAACAGTCTGTAGGGAGGTCAGGTCTGATCATATTATTTTACTGTAGTTAGACAGGAGTGAACTATATGGTATTACTGTAGTTAGACAGGAGTGAAATCCATGTTATGACTGTTAGTAGTTAGACAGTGTAATGGTTTTCCTCCTCTTCGTCTGAAGAGGAGAGGCGAGAAGGATCGGAGGACCAATATGCGGCGTGGTAAGTGTCCATGGTTGTTTATTAAACACATAAACTGAACACTCTATACAAAACAATAAACGTACCGTGAATAACGAAAACCGAAAACAGTACCGTGTGGTGTAAAACACAGACACGGAAACAATCACCCACAAAAACACAGTGAAACCCAGGCTACCTAAGTATAATTCTCAATCAGAGACAACTAACGACACCTGCCTCTGATTGAGAACCATACTAGGCCGAACACAGAAAAACAACCTAGACAAACAAAACATAGAATGCCCACCCAGCTCACGTCCTGACCAACAACAAAACAAGGAAAACACAAAAGAACTATGGTCAGAACGTGACAGAAAGATATAAGGCATTATAAGGCATTACTGTAGTTAGACAGGAGTGATCTCTATGGTATTACTGCAGTTAGACAGGAGTGATCTCTATGGCATTACTGCAGTTAGACAGGAGTGATCTCTATGGCATTACTGCAGTTAGACAGGAGTGATCTCTATGGCATTACTGCAGTTAGACAGGAGTGATCTCTATGGTATTACTGCAGTTAGACAGGAGTGATCTCTATGGTATTGCTGCAGTTAGACAGGAGTGATCTCTATGGTATTACTGCAGTTAGACAGGAGTGATATCTATGGCATTACTGCAGTTAGACAGGAGTGATCTCTATGGTATTACTGCAGTTAGACAGGAGTGATCTCTATGGTATTGCTGCAGTTAGACAGGAGTGATCTCTATGGTATTACTGCAGTTAGACAGGAGTGATCTCTATGGTATTGCTGCAGTTAGACAGGAGTGATCTCTATGGTATTGCTGCAGTTAGACAGGAGTGATCTCTATGGTATTACTGCAGTTAGACAGGAGTGATCTCTATGGCATTAATGCAGTTAGACAGAAGTGATCTCTATGGTATTACTGCAGTTAGACAGGAGTGATCTCTATGGTATTACTGCAGTTAGACAGGAGTGATCTCTATGGTATTGCTGCAGTTAGACAGGAGTGATCTCTATGGTATTACTGCAGTTAGACAGGAGTGATCTCTATGGTATTACTGCAGTTAGACAGGAGTGATCTCTATAGCATTACTGCAGTTAGACAGGAGTGATCTCTATGGTATTACTGCAGTTAGACAGGAGTGATCTCTATGGTATTGCTGCAGTTTGACAGGAGTGATCTCTATGGTATTACTGCAGTTAGACAGGAGTGATCTCTATGGTATTACTGCAGTTAGACAGGAGTGATCTCTATGGTATTGCTGCAGTTAGACAGGAGTGATCTCTATGGTATTACTGCAGTTAGACAGGAGTGATCTCTATGGTATTACTGCAGTTAGACAGGAGTGATCTCTATGGTATTGCTGCAGTTAGACAGGAGTGATCTCTAATGCATTACTGCAGTTAGACAGGAGTGATCTCTATGGTATTACTGCAGTTAGACAGGAGTGATCTCTATGGCATTACTGCAGTTAGACAGAAGTGATCTCTATTGTATTACTGCAGTTAGACAGGAGTGATCTCTATGGCATTACTGCAGTTAGACACGAGTGATCTCTATGGTACTACTGCAGTTAGACAGGTGTGATCTCTATGGCATTACTGCAGTTAGACACGAGTGATCTCTATGGTACTACTGCAGTTAGACAGGTGTGATCTCTATGGCATTGCTGCAGTTAGACAGGAGTGATCTCTATGGTATTACTGCAGTTAGACAGGAGTGATCTCTATGGTATTGCTGCAGTTAGACAGGAGTGATCTCTATGGTATTGCTGCAGTTAGACAGGAGTGATCTCTATGGTATTACTGCAGTTAGACAGGAGTGATCTCTATGGCATTAATGCAGTTAGACAGGAGCGATCTCTATGGTATTTCTGCAGTTAGACAGAAAGAAAGTGATGGAGTTGAAAAACAAATGATAGTCCCACTAAGTGCATACCATATGGGATGGCATATCACTGCAGAATGCTGTGGTAGCCATGCTGATTAAGTGTCCCTTGAATTTGAAATAAATCACTGACAGTGTCACCAGCAACGCACCCCCACGCCATCACACATCCTCACACATCCTCCTCCATGCTTGATGGTGGGAACCACACACGCAGAGATCATCCGTTCACCTACTCTGCGTCTCACAAAGACACGGTGGTTGGAAACAAAAATGACAAATTTGGCCAAAGTAGAGTTTGTTCAACGCCGATACCGATACCGATTATTGGAGGACAAAAACCTGACACCGATTAATCGGCCGATTTATTTATTTTTTATTTGTAATACTGACAATTACAACAATACTGAATGAACACTTACTTTAACTTAATATAATACATAAATAAAATCAATTTAGCCTCAAATAAACAATGAAACATGTTCAATTTGGTTTAAATAATGCAAAAACAAAGTGTTGGAGAAGAAAGTAAAATTGCAATATTTGCCATGTAAGAAAGCTAACGTTTTAGTTCCTTGCTCAGAACATGAGAACATATGAAAGCTGGTGGTTCCTTTTAACATGAGTCTTCAATATTCCCAGGTGAGAAGTTTTATGTTGTAGTTATTATAGGAATTATAGCACTATTTCTCTCTATACCATTTGTATTTCATATACCTTTGACTATTGGATGTTCTTATAGGCACTTTAGTATGCCAGTATACCTCTCCTCGCTCCTACCTGGGCTCGAACCAGGAACACAACGACAACAGCCACCCTCGAAGCAGCGTTACCCATGCAGAGCAAGGGGAACAACTAGTCCAAGTCTCAGAGCAGGTGACGTTTGAAACGCTATTAGCGCGCACCCCGCTAACTAGCTAGCCATTTCACATCCCATCGTTACACCAGCCTAATCTCGGGAGTTAATAGGTTCGAATCAGCTCTGCTCGTCATAAACAGCAGAGCTGCTGGTAAAATTCACGAAAGTGCTGTTTGAATGAATGCTTATGAGCCTGCTGGTGCCTACCATCGCTCAGTCAGACTGCTCTATCAAATCATAGACTTAATTATGACATAATAACGCACAGAAATGCGAGCCATAGGTCATTAATATGGTCGAATCCAGAAACTATCATCTCGAAAACAAGACGTTCCGTATTTTATCTAACGGGTGGCATCCATCAATCTCAATATTCCTGGTACATTGCACAACCTTCAATGTTATGTCATAATTACGTAAAATTCTGGCAAATTAGTTCGCAACGAGCCAGGCGGCCCAAACTGTTGCATATACCCTGACTCTGCGTGCAATGAACGCAAGAGAAGTGACACAATTTCACCTGGTTAATATTGCCTGCTAACCTGGATTTCTTTTAGCTAAATATGCTGGTTTAAAAATATATACTCCTGTGTATTGATTTTAAGAAAGGCATTGGTGTTTCTGGTTAGGTACACGTTGGAGCAACAACAGTCCTTTTTCGCAAATGCGCACTGCATCGATTATATGCAATGCAGGACACTAGATAAACTAGTAATATTTAGTAATAAACTAGTTATAACTAGTGATTATGATTGATTAATTTGAACGCTAGCTAGCAACTTACCTTGGCTTCTTACTGCATTCGCGTAACAGGCGGCCTCCTCATGAGGCAGATGGTTAGAGTGTTTGACTAGTTAACCGTAAGGTTGCAAGATTGAATCCCTGAACTGACAAGGTAAAAATCTGTAGTTCTGCCCCTGAACAAGGCAGTTAACCCACCGTTCCTAGGCCGTCATTGAAAATAAGAATGTGTTCTTAACTGACTTTCCTAGTTAAATAAAGATTAAATAAAGGTGTAAAAAAAAAAAAAAATGTTGTTGTTTTTTAAATCGGCAAAATCGGCATCCAAAATGACCGATTTCTGATTGTTATGTTATTGTCAGCTCGTGGCACTCTGAAAGACCACTGACTCAAAGAGCCCTCATTCCCCCCTACTTTACAGTAGAAGCATCAAACAAGCCTGCCATATGAGTGGTACGGCAACTGCTCCGCCCTCAACCGTAAGGCTCTCCAGAGGGTAGTGAGGTCTGCACAACGCATCACCGGGGGCAAACTACCTGCCCTCCAGGACACCTACACCACCCGATGTTACAGGAAGGCCATAAAGATCATCAAGGACATCAACCACCCGAGCCACTGCCTGTTCACCCCGCTATCATCCAGAAGGCGAGGTCAGTACAGGTGCTTCAAAGCTGGGACCGAGAGACAGAAAAACAGCTTCTATCTCAAGGCCATCAGACTGTTAAACAGCCACCACTAACATTGAGTGGCTGCTGCCAACACACTGACACTGACACTCACTCAACTCCAGCCACTTTAATAATGGGAATTGATGGGAAATGATGTAAATATATCACTAGCCACTTTAAACAATGCTACCTTATATAATGTTACTTACCCTACATTATTAATCTCATATGCATACGTATATACTGTACTCTATATCATCGACTGCATCCTTATGTAATACATGTATCACTAGCCACTTTAACTATGCCACTTTGTTTACATACTCATCTCATATGTATATACTGTACTCGATACCATCTACTGTATCTTGCCTATGCTGCTCTGTACCATCACTCATTCATATATCCTTATGTACATATTCTTTATCCCCTTACACTGTGTATAAGACAGTAGTTTTGGAATTGTTAGTTAGATTACTTGTTGGTTATTACTGCATTGTCGGAACTAGAAGCACAAGCATTTCGCTACACTCGCATTAACATCTGCTAACCATGTGTATGTGACAAATAAAATTTGATTTGATTTGATTTGTTATACTCACAGACATCATTCAAACAGTTTTAGAAACTTCAGAGTGTTTTCTATCCAAATGTACTTCTAATATGCATATATTAGCAACTGGGACTGAGTAGAAGGCAGTTTACTCTGGGCCTGCTTTTCATCCAGACGTGAAAATGCTGCCTGCCCCCTATCCCAAACTTGTTAATGTATGAGAGTTACATATTTCAAAAAAATATTTTAGAATTTCGCACGCTGCCTTTTCAGCAGAATGTTGTCGAGGGGTGCCGCTAGCGGAACCTCTAGCCATAAGAAGTTTTAAGAAGGAAACAAATTCCATAAATTAACTTTTAACAAGGTACATCTATTAATTGAAATAAATTCCAGGTGACTACCTCGTGGAGCTTGTTGAGATAATTCCAAGAGTGTGCAAAGCTGTCATCAAGGCAAAGGGTGGCTACTTTGAAGAATATATCAAATATAAAATATATTTTGAGTTACTTAACATGTTTTTGGTTACTACATGATTCCATATGTGTTATTTCATAGCTTTATTGTCTTCACTATTATTCTACAGTGTAGAAAATAGTTTTTTTTTTAAATGGAATGAGTAGGTGTGTCCAAACATTTGAATGGTATTATATTTTCTTCTTAATTTAGTTTTTTTTTTACCCTGTGAATACCCGACTACACAATTGTATCTCTATGTTCGACCAATGTTTGATTGTTGTTTTATAAAGTGTGTCAATCACAGTATGCCTAATCTTTATTTCCTGTATTTAAAATTAAAGAACTTTTAAGAAGTTTATTTCTTCAAAATCTGCAAGTGTCTCCAGGTATAAGCCTCGGTCTCCCTCATGAAATTCAGGTTTTTGCTGGTAGTCCTCGCAGTGTGTTTTCTCTTCACTCAGATAATATAAAAGCAGAAGTCATGACATGTACAGTACAGGAATGATACGCCCCAGACTACAAAGCAAACCTGAGGCAGCCATTGTGCAGTATTGTTCTCCAACCATGTATTATCTCATAATATGTATTACATCTTATCCAGCAAAGGCCAGTGTGCGGCCAACCAGCTCTACCAACCAGTTACACCAATTATGCAAAAGAGAAAGGTCTTGGGTCAGAATATGATTAATGCATGGATACCTGGAAAGATGATTGAGATCAAGCCTGATTCCACGAGGTTAAACTGCTATCACTACCATCACCCCTACTAGCCGTACATACCGCTAGTATTTTCAATAATAATAATGATAATAGTTAACAATAATAGGAATAACAATATTACCAATAATAATAATAACATTAACACTAATAAAAAGTAGGTTACTGTTTACAATTCAGATGTTATCATTCAGTGTCCCTCAGGCTATGGCAGGCAAATACAGATTTGGCTGTAAGAGGAGCCGTTGCTACTTCACCCATGAGTATTTTTTTTCCCCCTCTGTGTTTAATAAGTAAACATTTTGAATAAATGTATTCATTTCTGTGAATATTGAATCTCTTGGTGAGGAATATTTCTCACAGTAAAGGAGAAAGTTATTCTCTGTTTCTACCTCCCCTGGTGTGCAGTGACCACATACACACTCCTCTTTGCGTGGCCATGACATTTTATGTCTGGAGGTTTCTATTGCCAATTGGTGGTCACTCAGCCTGTACTTGGTAAGGATCTGTCTCTGCTTCGTATCTCTGACAGAGTAGAGGGAATCAGCCAATTAATATTCTCTGTTTCGGGCCAGATAGCAATTTAGTGGGCTTTAGGATTTTGTTTCGTTTTTCCAATGTTGTTAATATGAGTTCTTTGATTGGTTGATGATTTTGTTGTTTTGAATTCTTTCTTTTGAAGCAGCGCTGGTGTCAGCTTGGTTGGTTAGGTCCAACACCAGCTGACTGAGAGGGCTTGTTTTTTGGGCTCAGCTTTTGGGATTGAAGTGCTCTAAATTAGAGACTTGAATTTAAGTGTAGCCAAAAATGTTATTACCACTGGAGAGCGGCCTAATTCTGCCCTACATTCATCAGTTGGTGTGATTCCCTGGACTTCATTTGGATGTTTATTTTAAAGTCCAGTTTATAATCGTCAGGGCTGGTATACAGAAGACAGCCCTGCTTGGTAAAAGACCAAGTCCATATTATGGCAAGAACAGCTCAAATAGGCAAAGAGAAACAACAGTCCATCATTACTTTAAGACATGAACCATCAAGCGCTATGATGAAACTGGCTCTCATGAGGACCGCCACAGGAAAGGAAGACCCAGAGTTACCTTTGCTGCAAAGGATGAGATTGCTAGTGAAGTTGGTTGAGAGAATGCCAAGACCGTGCAAAGCTGTCATCAAGACAAAGGGTGGTTACTTTGAAGAATATAAAATATAAAATATGTTTAACACTTTTTTGGTTACTACATGAGTCCTTCCATATGTGATATTTCATAGTTTGATGACTTCACTATTATTCTACAATGTAGAAAATAGTAAAATAAAGAAAAACCCTTGAATGATTAGCTGTGTCTGTGGCATTGTATAATGATGTGAGAAAGGTGCACGAATACAAAATGAACATGACGGGACGAAGCCCAAAACAAACACGTATATATACTGGCTAGCGAAAGTATTCATCCCCTTGGTAATGTTCTTATTTTGTTGCCTTACAACCTGGAATTAAAATAGATTTTTGGGGGGTTTGTATCCTTTGATTTACACAACATGCCCACCACTTTGAAATTGCAAAATATTTGTTATTTTAAACAAACAAGAAATAAGACAAAAGAACAGACTTGAGCAAGCATTACTATTCACCCCCCCCCCCCCCCCTTTTGCAGCAATTACAGCTGCAAGTCTCTTGGGATATGTCTCTATAAGCTTGGCACATCTAGCCACTGGGATGTTTGCCCATTCTTCAAGGCAAAACTGCTCCAGCTCCTTCAAGTTGGATGGGTTCCGCTGGTGTACAGCAATCTTTAAGTCATATCACAGATTCTCAATTGGATTGATTGAGGTCTGGGCTTTGACTAGGCCATTCCAAAACATTTAAATGTTTCCCCTTAAACCACTCGAGTGTTACTTTAGCAGTATGTTAATTGTCATTGTCCTGCTGGAAGGTGAACCTCTGTCCCAGTTTCAAATCTCTGGAATACTGAAACAGGTTTCCCTCAAGAATTTTGCGCCATCCATCATTCCTTCAATTCTGACCAGTTTCCCAGTCCCTGCTGATGCAAAACAGCCCCACAGCATGATGCTCTCACACCATGCTTCATTGTGGGGATTGTGTTCTCTCGGTGAAGAGAGGTGTTGGGTTTGTGCCGGACATAACGTTTTCCTTGATGGCCAAAAAGCAAAATTTTAGTCTCATCTGACCCGAGTACCTTCTTCCATATGTTTGGGGAGTCTCCCACATGCCTTTTGGCGAACACCAAATGTGTTTGCTTACTTTTTTCTTTAAGCAATGGCTTTTTTTCTGGCCACTCTTCCGTAAAGCCCAGCTCTGTGGAGTGTACGGCTTAAAGTGGTCCTATGGACAGATACTCCAATCTCCGCTGTGGAGCTTTTCAGCTCCTTCAGGGTTATCTTTGATCTCTTTGTTGCCTCTCTGATTAATACCCTCCTTGCCTGGCCTGTGAGTTTTGTGGGCGGAATTCTCTTGGCAGGTTTGTTGTGGTGCCGTATTCTTTCAATTTTTTTATAATGGATTTAATGGTGCTCAGTGGGATGTCAAAGTTTCCGATATCTTTTTATAACTCAACCTTGATCTGTACTTCTCCACAACTTTGTCCCTGACCTGTTTGGAGAGCTCTTTGGTCTTCATGGTGCCGCTTGCTTGGTGGTGCCCCTTGCTTAGTGATGTCGCAGACTCTGGGGCCTTTCAGAACAGGTGTATATATACTGAGATCATGTGACAGATCATATGACACTTAGATTGCACACAGGTGGACTTTATTTAACGAATTATGTGACTTCTGTAGGGAATTCATAGCAAAGGGGGTGAATACATATACACAAACTAGTTTTCCAGTGTTTAATTTTTTGAAACAAGTAATTTTTTCAGTTCATTTCACCAATTTAGACTATTTTGTGTATGTCCATTGCATGAAATCCAAATGCAATAAAATTGGAAAAATGTCAAGGGGATGAATACTTTTGCAAGGCACTGTACATACACATTATCCTATCATTACACATAAACTTATTATTAGAATACCAGTGGCAATGAAATAAAGACATTTTGTAAACAAATCAATAAGAATGGAATAAGATTGCATAAAAAATAAGTATCACTGCGCCGGGTGGTTAAGGGCGCTGGACTATCAGAGACTCTGGGTTCGCGCCCAGGCACTGGAATGGGAGTTTGGTCAAAACTACCAACATAGAATGGGAGTTTGGTCAATACTAACAACAAGGAACTGGAGTTTGGTCAAAACTAACAACATGGAACAGGAGTTTGGTCAATACTAACAACAAGGAATTGGAGTTTGGTCAAAACTAACAACATGGAACGGGAGTTTGGTCAATACTAACAACAAGGAATTGGAGTTTGGTCAATACTAACAACAAGGAATTGGAGTTTGGTCAATACTAACAACTTGGAATGGGAGTTTGGTCAAAACTAACAACATGGAACGGGAGTTTGGTCAATACTAACAACATGGAATGGGAGTTTGGTCAATACTAACAACATGGAATGGGAGTTTGGTCAAAACTAACTGGGCTCTGACAACAGCTGTTTGATGTGGCCTTTGGGGCAGGAAACAATCACAGTCACTCTGGGGTTTTGTAAGTAATAATCCTTTCATGTCTAGACAAGTGTGAGTCTGAATATTAAAGTGAGTGTTAAAGAGTGATAGAAAATTCCATTAAAGGATCCTCAGCTGAACTTATTACTGAATACAGGAAGAGGAGAGCATTCAGGTTCATTCCACTCCTCAGTACGTGTGTGTGTGTGTGTATGTGCATTCACGTTCCCTCGACTCCCATTTGAGTGTCTGTCTGCTTCATTTGATCTCTGTCACACAAGTCTTATGAAGATTGGATAAAAAAAAAAATCTCTGGAGGCCTCCCAGGTGGCGCAGTGGTCTAGGGCACTGCATTGCAGCACCAGCTGTGCCACCAGAGACTCTGGGTACGCGCCCAGGCTCTGTCACAGCTGGCCGCGACTGGGAGGTCCGTGGGGCGACGCACAATTGGCCTAGCGTCGTCCGGGTTAGGGAGGGCTTGGCCGGTAGGGATGTCCTTGTCTCATCGCGCTCCAGCGACTCCTGTGGTGGGCCAGGCGCAGTGCGTGCTAACCAAGGTCGCCAGGTGCACGGTGTTTCCTCCGACACATTGGTGCGGCTAGCTTCCGGGTTGGATGCGCGCTGTGTTAAGAAGCAGTGCGGCTTGGTTGGGTTGTGTATCGGAGGACGCATGAAGTTCAACCTTAATCTCTCCTGAGCCCGTTCGGGAGTTGTAGCGATGAGACAAGCTACTAAAACAATTGGATACCATGAAATTGGGGAGAAAAATGGGTAAAAAAAATTAATTAAAAAAAGTACAAATATGCAATCTCCAACCTCTTGTAGGTATGTGTTTCTTAAGTGTGTGAGTGAGTGGGTCTGTCTAGTCCTGTAGGCTGCATATTAGATACAGTAGTTGGCAGATCTCTCCAATCTCTGATAGTTCTACATGCCTTTTGCCAGATTTTACCTCATTATATGTAGACGTATGGCCCTCTGATTGAGACATGGTGTGGACTGCATGTGTGGTGTACTTCTCTGAAGGACCGTGTTCTGCCCGACCCTAGAGTAGTGGTCAGTTCAGTGTTGTGACGGGCCTGTTCTAGTAGGGCTGTGTTGTGATGGGCCTCGTCCAGTAGAGCTGTGTTGTGATGGGCCTGGTCTAGTAGTTCTGTGTTGTGATGGGCCTCGTCTAGTAGAGTTGTGTTGTGATGGGCCGGGTCCAGTAGAGTTGTGTTGTGAAGGGCCAGGTCCAGTAGAGCTGTGTTGTGATGGGCGGGGTCTGGTAGAGCTGTGTTGTGATGAGCCGGGTCCAGTAGAGTTGTGTTGTGAGGGGCCAGGTCCAGTAGTGCTGTGTTGTGATGGGACTCGTCCAGTAGAGCTGTGTTGTGATGGGCCTCGTCCAGTAGAGCTGTGTTGTGATGGGCCGGGTCTAGCAGAGCTGTGTTGTGATGGGCCGGGTCTTGTAGAGCTGTGATGTGATGGGCCGGGTCTAGTAGAGCTGTGTTGTGATGGACTGGGTCTAGTAGAGCTGTGTTGTGATGGGCCGGGTCTAGTAAAGCTGTGTTGTGATGAAACTGGTCTAGTAGTGCTGTGTTGTGATGGGCCGGGTCTAGTAGAGCTGTGTTGTGATGAAACTGGTCTAGTAGTGCTGTGTTGTGATGGGCCTCGTCCAGTAGAGCTGTGTTGTGATGGGCCTCGTCCAGTAGAGCTGTGTTGTGATGAGCCGGGTCTAGTAGTGCTGTGTTGTGATGGGCCTCGTCCAGTACAGCTGTGTTGTGATGTGCCGGGTCTAGTAGAGCTGTGATGTGATGGGCCGGGACTTGTAGACCTGTGATGTGATGGGCCGGGTCTAGTAGAGCTGTGTTGTGATGGGCCGGGTCTAGTAGAGCTGTGTTGTGATGGGCCGGGTCTAGTAGAGCTGTGTTGTGATGGGCCTCGTCCAGTAGAGCTGTGATGTGATGGGCCGGGTCTAGTAGAGCTCTGTTGTGATGGGCCGGGTCTAGTATAGCTGTGTTGTGATGGGCCGGGTCTTGTAGAGCGGTGTTGTGATGAAACTGGTCTAGTAGAGCTCTGTTGTGATGGGCAGGGTCTAGTATAGTTGTGTTGTGAAGGGCCAGGTCCAGTAGAGCTGTGTTGTGATGGGCGGGGTCTGGTAGAGCTGTGTTGTGATGAGCCGGGTCCAGTAGAGTTGTGTTGTGAGGGGCCAGGTCCAGTAGTGCTGTGTTGTGATGGGACTCGTCCAGTAGAGCTGTGTTGTGATAGGCCTCGTCCAGTAGAGCTGTGTTGTGATGGGCCGGGTCTAGCAGAGCTGTGTTGTGATGGGCCGGGTCTTGTAGAGCTGTGATGTGATGGGCCGGGTCTAGTAGAGCTGTGTTGTGATGGACTGGGTCTAGTAGAGCTGTGTTGTGATGGGCCGGGTCTAGTAAAGCTGTGTTGTGATGAAACTGGTCTAGTAGTGCTGTGTTGTGATGGGCCGGGTCTAGTAGAGCTGTGTTGTGATGAAACTGGTCTAGTAGTGCTGTGTTGTGATGGGCCTCGTCCAGTAGAGCTGTGTTGTGATGGGCCTCGTCCAGTAGAGCTGTGTTGTGATGAGCCGGGTCTAGTAGTGCTGTGTTGTGATGGGCCTCGTCCAGTACAGCTGTGTTGTGATGTACCGGGTCTAGTAGAGCTGTGATGTGATGGGCCGGGACTTGTAGAGCTGTGATGTGATGGGCCGGGTCTAGTAGAGCTGTGTTGTGATGGGCCGGGTCTAGTAGAGCTGTGTTGTGATGGGCCGGGTCTAGTAGAGCTGTGTTGTGATGGGCCTCGTCCAGTAGAGCTGTGATGTGATGGGCCGGGTCTAGTAGAGCTCTGTTGTGATGGGCCGGGTCTAGTATAGCTGTGTTGTGATAGGCCGGGTCTTGTAGAGCGGTGTTGTGATGAAACTGGTCTACTAGTGCTGTGTTGTGGTGGGCCTCGTCCAGTAGAGCTGTGTTGTGATGGGCCTCGTCCAGTAGAGCTGTGTTGTGATGGGCCGGGTCTAGTAGTGCTGTGTTGTGATGGGCCGGGTCTAGTATAGCTGTGTTGTGATGGGCCTCGTCCAGTAGAGCTGTGTTGTGATGGGCCGGGTCTAGCAGAGCTGTGTTGTGATGGGCCGGGTCTTGTAGAGCTGTGATGTGATGGGCCGGGTCTAGTAGAGCTGTGTTGTGATGGGCCGGGTCTAGTAGAGCTGTGTTGTGATGGGCCGGGTCTAGTAGAGCTGTGTTGTGATGAAACTGGTCTAGTAGTGCTGTGTTGTGATGGGCCGGGTCTAGTAGAGCTGTGTTGTGATGAAACTGGTCTAGTAGTGCTGTGTTGTGATGGGCCTCGTCCAGTAGAGCTGTGTTGTGATGGGCCTCGTCCAGTAGAGCTGTGTTGTGATGAGCCGGGACTAGTAGTGCTTTGTTGTGATGGGACTCGTCCAGTAGAGCTGTGTTGTGATGGGCCGGGTCTAGTAGAGCTGTGATGTGATGGGCCGGGACTTGTAGAGCTGTGATGTGATGGGCCGGGTCTAGTAGAGCTGTGTTGTGATGGGCCGGGTCCAGTAGAGCTGTGTTGTGATGGGCCTCGTCCAGTAGAGCTGTGTAGTGATGAGCCGGGTCTAGTAGTGCTGTGTTGTGATGGGCCCCGTCCAGTAGAGCTGTGTTGTGATGGGCTGGGTCTAGTAGAGCTGTGTTGTGATGGGCCGGGTCTAGTAGAGCTGTGTTGTGATGAAACTGGTCTAGTAGTGCTGTGTTGTGATGGGCCGGGTCTAGTAGAGCTGTGTTGTGATGAAACTGGTCTAGTAGTGCTGTGTTGTGATGGGCCTCGTCCAGTAGAGCTGTGTTGTGATGGGCCTCGTCCAGTAGAGCTGTGTTGTGATGAGCCGGGTCTAGTAGTGCTGTGTTGTGATGGGCCTCGTCCAGTAGAGCTGTGTTGTGATGGGCCGGGTCTAGTAGAGCTGTGATGTGATGGGCCGGGACTTGTAGAGCTGTGTTGTGATGGGATGGGTCTAGTAGAGCTGTGTTGTGATGGGCCGGGTCTAGTAGAGCTGTGTTGTGATGGGCCTCGTCCAGTAGAGCTGTGTTGTGATGGGCTGGGTCTAGCAGAGCTGTGTTGTGATGGGCCGGGTCTTGTAGAGCTGTGATGTGATGGGCCGGGTCTAGTAGAGCTGTGTTGTGATAGGCCGGGTCTAGTAGAGCTGTGTTGTGATGGGCCGGGTCTTGTAGAGCGGTGTTGTGATGAAACTGGTCTAGTAGTGCTGTGTTGTGGTGGGCCTCGTCCAGTAGAGCTGTGTTGTGATGGGCCTCGTCCAGTAGAGCTGTGTTGTGATGGGCCGGGTCTAGTAGTGCTGTGTTGTGATGGCCCGGGTCTAGTATAGCTGCGTTGTGATGGGCCTCGTCCAGTAGAGCTGTGTTGTGATGGGCCGGGTCTAGCAGAGCTGTGTTGTGATGGGCTGGGTCTTGTAGAGCTGTGATGTGATGGGCCGGGTCTAGTAGAGCTGTGTTGTGATGGGCCGGGTCTAGTAGAGCTGTGTTGTGATGGGCCGGGTCTAGTAGAGCTGTGTTGTGATGAAACTGGTCTAGTAGTGCTGTGTTGTGATGGGCCGGGTCTAGTAGAGCTGTGTTGTGATGAAACTGGTCTAGTAGTGCTGTGTTGTGATGGGCCTCGTCGAGTAGAGCTGTGTTGTGATGGGCCTCGTCCAGTAGAGCTGTGTTGTGATGAAACTGGTCTAGTAGTGCTGTGTTGTGATGGGCCGGGTCTAGTAGAGCTGTGTTGTGATGAAACTGGTCTAGTAGTGCTGTGTTGTGATGGGCCTCGTCCAGTAGAGCTGTGTTGTGATGGGCCTCGTCCAGTAGAGCTGTGTTGTGATGAGCCGGGTCTAGTAGTGCTGTGTTGTGATGGGCCTCGTCCAGTAGAGCTGTGTTGTGATGGGCCGGGTCTAGTAGAGCTGTGATGTGATGGGCCGGGACTTGTAGAGCTGTGATGTGATGGGCCGGGTCTAGTAGAGCTGTGTTGTGATGGGCCGGGTCCAGTAGAGCTGTGTTGTGATGGGCCTCGTCCAGTAGAGCTGTGTAGTGATGAGCCGGGTCTAGTAGTGCTGTGTTGTGATGGGCCTCGTCCAGTACAGCTGTGTTGTGATGTGCCGGGTCTAGTAGAGCTGTGATGTGATGGGCCGGGACTTGTAGAGCTGTGATGTGATGAGCCGGGTCTTGTAGAGCTGTGTTGTGATGGGATGGGTCTAGTAGAGCTGTGTTGTGATGGGCCGGGTCTAGTAGAGCTGTGTTGTGATGGGCCTCGTCCAGTAGAGCTGTGTTGTGATGGGCTGGGTCTAGCAGAGCTGTGTTGTGATGGGCCGGGTCTTGTAGAGCTGTGATGTGATGGGCCGGGTCTAGTAGAGCTGTGTTGTGATAGGCCGGGTCTAGTAGAGCTGTGTTGTGATGGGCCGGGTCTTGTAGAGCGGTGTTGTGATGAAACTGGTCTAGTAGTGCTGTGTTGTGGTGGGCCTCGTCCAGTAGAGCTGTGTTGTGATGGGCCTCGTCCAGTAGAGCTGTGTTGTGATGGGCCGGGTCTAGTAGTGCTGTGTTGTGATGGCCCGGGTCTAGTATAGCTGCGTTGTGATGGGCCTCGTCCAGTAGAGCTGTGTTGTGATGGGCTGGGTCTTGTAGAGCTGTGATGTGATGGGCCGGGTCTAGTAGAGCTGTGTTGTGATGTGCCGGGTCTATTAGAGCTGTGTTGTGATGGGCCGGGTCTAGTAGAGCTGTGTTGTGATGAAACTGGTCTAGTAGTGCTGTGTTGTGATGGGCCGGGTCTAGTAGAGCTGTGTTGTGATGAAACTGGTCTAGTAGTGCTGTGTTGTGATGGGCCTCGTCGAGTAGAGCTGTGTTGTGATGGGCCTCGTCCAGTAGAGCTGTGTTGTGATGAGCCGGGTCTAGTAGTGCTTTGTTGTGATGGGCCTCGTCCAGTAGAGCTGTGTTGTGATGGGCCGGGTCTAGTAGAGCTGTGATGTGATGGGCCGGGACTTGTAGAGCTTTGATGTGATGGGCCGGGTCTAGTAGAGCTGTGTTGTGATGGGCCGGGTCCAGTAGAGCTGTGTTGTGATGGGCCTCGTCCAGTAGAGCTGTGTAGTGATGAGCCGGGTCTAGTAGTGCTGTGTTGTGATGGGCCTCGTCCAGTAGAGCTGTGTTGTGATGGGCTGGGTCTAGTAGAGCTGTGTTGTGATGGGCCGGGTCTAGTAGAGGTGTGTTGTGAGGAAACTGGTCTAGTAGTGCTGTGTTGTGATGGGCCGGGTCTAGTAGAGCTGTGTTGTGATGAAACTGGTCTAGTAGTGCTGTGTTGTGATGGGCCTCGTCCAGTAGAGCTGTGTTGTGATGGGCCTCGTCCAGTAGAGCTGTGTTGTGATGGGCCGGGTCTAGTAGAGCTGTGATGTGATGGGCCGGGACTTGTAGAGCTGTGATGTGATGGGCCGGGTCTAGTAGAGCTGTGTTGTGATGGGCCGGGTCCAGTAGAGCTGTGTTGTGATGGGCCTCGTCCAGTAGAGCTGTGTAGTGATGAGCCGGGTCTAGTAGTGCTGTGTTGTGATGGGCCTCGTCCAGTAGAGCTGTGATGTGATGGGCTGGGTCTAGTAGAGCTGTGTTGTGATGGGCCGGGTCTAGTAGAGCTGTGTTGTGATGGGCCGGGTCTAGTAGAGCTGTGTTGTGGTGGGCCTCGTCCAGTAGAGCAGTGTTATGATGGGCCGGGTCTAGCAGAGCTGTGTTGTGATGGGCCGGGTCTTGTAGAGCTGTGATGTGATGGGCCGGGTCTAGTAGAGCTGTGTTGTGATGGGCCGGGTCTAGTAGCGCTGTGATGTGATGGGCCGGGTCTTGTAGAGCTGTGATGTGATGGGCCGGGTCTAGTAGAGCTGTGTTGTGATGGGCCGGGTCTTGTAGAGCTGTGTTGTGATGGGCCGGGTCTAGTAGAGCTGTGTTGTGATGGGCCGGGTCTAGCAGAGCTGTGTTGTGATGGGCCGGGTCTAGTACAACTATGTTGTGATTATCTCGGTCTGGTCGTGCTGTCCTGATGCGGGTGTGGTCTGGTAAATATGTGCTGTGTTGGGCCTGGTCTTGTAGAGCTGTGCTGTAATGAGCCGTGTCTGGCTTTTCTCTCCTGGGGATGGTAGGGGTACTGTTGTTTCAGAATCTGGAGCGGGGGCAACTGCTCCTGGGGTGTTAGTCCCTGCCAAGTGTTGCATCCTTAAGGTCCTTAGCAAAGGTTCTGACACTGTCCTGATCAAGATGTACATTATCGTATAAGTGTTCATGTTTAGCAATAGATGCTCTGCTCTCCTCCCTGAACTGTTTCATCTCTTCTTTTAGTTTATGGACAGTGTCATCCTCTTGAATATTGTTCTCTCTGAGTTCTATGACCTCTGCTTCAACTAGAGAGAGGGTGTGTTGTGGAAATGTTGCAAAGCAGGTGTTCTTGGTGTTGTAGTCTCTCTCTCTCTCTCTCTCTCTCTCTCTCTTCTCTCTCCTCTCTCCCCCTCTCCCCCCATCTCTCTCTCTCTTTCTCTCTCTCTTCTCTCTCCTCTCTCCCCCCCCCCCCCCCATCTCTCTCTCTCTCTCCTCTCTCTCTCCCTCCCTCTCCCCTCTCTCTCTCTCCCCCCATCTCTCTCTCTCCTCTCTCTCTCCCCCTCTCCCCTCTCTCTCTCCCCCCCTCTCCCCCTCTCTCTCCCCCCCTCTTCCCTCTCTCTCCCCCCCTCTCCCCTCTCTCTCTCCCCCCCCATCTCTCTCTCTCTCTCTCCTCTATACTATCTGTCTTCATTAGCATCACAGTAATGGTAATGTGATGTCTATCATTCTGCAGTAGGCTCAACATTCTGCCAAAGGGTTATTGTGATGGAGACACCTGCCAGCTGACTCACTAACGCACACACACACAAACAAACACAAACACACACAGGAAACACAGAGGTCGCATTCGTGACATGACTCAGCACACACACACAGACCTCCGGGGGATAGTATCTAATGAGAAGGTTACTCTTCTAAAGGTGTGGTACAGAGTTATGATAACAAGCTAAGAGTGTATGTTTGGCCTCTCACACATCTCCTCTGTTGGCCTTATCAGCTAAGACTGGACTTCGAAGCAGAGCAGAAGAGCTACAATTAATGTTTACACAGCTATCTTCAGGAGAAAAGAGAGAGATGGAGGTAGAGAGAGTGTAGGTGGTAGAGAGAGAGAGGGGGAGGTGGGAGGAAGGGCGGGGTGTAGAGAGCGATAGAAAGGGATTTAGAGAGAATGAATGAGAGAAAGAGATGGGGTAAGTGGTTTCCAACCACCACCCAACAGCTGAAACAATGCAACCAATTAGCCATCTCTCTCTCTCTCTCTCTCTCTCTCTCTCTCTCTCTCTCTCTCTCTCCTCTCTCTCTCTCGCTCTCTCTCTCTCTCTCTCTCTCTCTCCCTTTTCTCTCTCTCTGTTTCTGTCTTCCTTTCTCTCTCTACTTTCCCTGTCTCTTTCTCTGTGCTGTGTTCACTCAATCTCTTCTTAATTAGGTCTGTTAATTGCCTCTTTAATTACTTATCTGGCCCTGCTGACTGACCGCTGGGAGAGAGGCCATGATTGGCTAGCAGCATGGGAGAATGCAGACAGAGGCAGGGGAGACTGGCCAACAGCATGTGACCCTACATAGAGAAGGATGGGAGAGGAGGGTAGGCCTAGCAACCACAGCTGTTTCTCCATAATTAAGCCAAATCTACAGGCCTGCTCCTGTGTCCTGCCTGTGGCAGAATAAAAACATACACATTGGGTTTTTTGTCCATCACACATTTCTTTACAAGAAACACCCTTTGGTTGAGCTAAGGATGAGCTGGCATATAGTAATGTCCGTCAGACTTTGTCATGCATTGCTAACACAACATTGGATGGCTGTTGTGTTAGCATCTCAGGTTCCCAGGCAATTACAATAGTTATACAATACAAATTAGAATGTTAATGTCACATGTGAGTTACATGTCAGTTACATGTGAGTTACAGTAGGTGATTTCTTATAACACAAAAAAGTTATTATTCTGCTTTAGGTAAAGAGGATTTGTGTGTCTATGTGTGTGTGAATGCATGTGTATGAGGGCATACTGTATCCACCATCCGTTCTCCACCATGATTGAGATGCAGAGCACCGTTTCAGTCCTCATGGTCCTCATGGTGTTACAGAACCCTCACGACCCTGACGTTTATCTTCTCTTCACTGTCACAACCAATCACGGCTCAGTGTTAATCACGCATCAAAGCTGGAGGTCCAGCCCATTGGACTGGGTAAAAGTGTTGACGAGAGAGAGAGAGAGAGAGAGAGAGAGAGAGAGAGAGAGAGAGAGAGAGAGAGAGAGGAGAAGAGAGAGAGGAGAAGAGAGAGAGGGAGAGAGAGAGAGAGAGAGAGAGAGAGAGAGAGAGAGAGAGAGAGAGGAGAAGAGAGAGAGGAGAAGAGAGAGAGGGAGAGAGAGAGAGAGAGAGAGAGAGAGAGAGAGAGAGAGAGAGAGAGAGAGAGAGAGAGAGAGAGAGAGAGAGAGAAACATACATATGTAAAATATATGCTGTAAACGGTTGACTTCTGATGTGAGAGTTGAGTCTCCCACTCTACAGGGGGCAGAGATTTTATATTCAAAAGTAGATTTTTAGAGATAACATTGATGCCACCATGTGGAAGCAGACACAACTATTTTAATACAACATACGTACACTGAAGAAGTTATCTTTGATTATCATTAGCATTATCTTTAACACTAAAACTGTCACATGCCAATGGCCTGTTTTGTGAACCCCCCACCAAAAAGCAACGCCCTATTACTTCCTTGACTTCCTAATTATTTGTATTTTACATTGGTCAGATGTCGTATTTTTCTTAATCACAAACAGCAAAGTATTTAGAGTCTGTTAAGCTGTTTTTTCCCCCACCTACTCCTACCTCAACGGGCCAAGACAATGTGCTGTAGGACGTTGCGTCCCATTCCTCACTGAATGAATGAAGTAAATGGATGAATGGAGATAGAAACTCAAATGGTGCATGTTTCTTCACAATTGAATTGGAATGATCTGAATGATAAGGACTGTGAAGAGTGTGATTTAATTTAGAATAATAAAGTAACGATGATGAAGAATTGTGGCCGTTGTGGTCCTCTAATTATTTTATTACGGAAGGCTGGAAATGGAAATCTGCCCTCTGCAACATTCAAATCAGACCATACAGGGTCCCATATAATCAA
The DNA here is from genome assembly GCF_045791955.1 of Oncorhynchus clarkii lewisi. Classification (NCBI taxonomy): domain Eukaryota; kingdom Metazoa; phylum Chordata; class Actinopteri; order Salmoniformes; family Salmonidae; genus Oncorhynchus; species Oncorhynchus clarkii. The sequence goes on along the minus strand of NC_092160.1, from coordinate 28,176,189 downwards.
TACAGTTTCCCATATAATCAATACAGGGTCCCATATAATCAATACAGGGTCCCATATAATCAATACAGTTTCCCATATAATCAATACAGTTTCCCATATAATCAATACAGTTTCCCATATAATCAATACAGGGTCCCATATAATCAATACAGGGTCCCATATAATAAATACATTATCCCCTATAATCAATACAGGGTCCCATATAATCAATACAGGGTCCCATATAATCAATACAGGGTCCCATATAATCAATGCTGGGTCCCAAATAATCAATACAGGGTCCCATATAATCAATACAGGGTCCCATATAATCAATACAGTTTCCCATATAATCAATACGGGGTCCCATATAATCAATGCTGAGTTCCATATAATCAATGCTGGGTCCCATATAATCAATACAGGGTCCCGTATAATCAATACAGGGTCCCATATAATCAATACAGTTTCCCATATAATCAATGCAGGGTCCCATATAATCAATACATGGTCCCATATAATCAATACAGGGTCCCTTACAATCAATACAGGGTCCCATATAATCAATACAGGGTCCCATATAATCAATACTGTTTCCCATATAATCAATACAGTTTCCCATATAATCAATACAGGGTCCAATATAATCAATACAGGGTCCCATATAATCAATGCTGGGTCCCATATAATCAATACAGGGTCCAATATAATCAATACAGGGTCCCATATAATCAATGCTGGGTCCCATATAATCAATACAGGGTCCAATATAATCAATACAGGGTCCCATATAATCAATACAGGATCCCATATAATCAATACAGGGTCCAATTAAAATCAATACAGTTTCCCATATAATCAATACAGGGTCCCATATAATCAATACAGGGTCCCATATAATCAATACAGGGTCCAATATAATCAATACAGGGTCCCATATAATCAATACATGGTCCCATATAATCAATACAGGGTCCCATATAATCAATACAGGATCCCATATAATCAATACAGGGTCCCATTGAAATCAATACAGTTTCCCATATAATAAATACATTGTCCCCTATAATCAATACAGGGTCCCATATAATCAATACAGGGTCCCATATAATCAATACAGGGTCCCATATAATCAATGCTGGGTCCCATATAATCAATACAGGGTCCCATATAATCAATACAGGGTCCCATATAATCAATACAGTTTCCCATATAATCAATACGGGGTCCCATATAATCAATGCTGAGTTCCATATAATCAATGCTGGGTCCCATATAATCAATACAGGGTCCCATATAATCAATGCTGGGTCCCATATAATCAATGCAGGGTCCCATATAATCAATACATGGTCCCATATAATCAATACAGGGTCCCTTATAATCAATACAGGGTCCCATATAATCAATACAGGGTCCCATATAATCAATACTGTTTCCCATATAATCAATACAGTTTCCCATATAATCAATGCAGGGTCCAATATAATCAATACAGGGTCCCATATAATCAATGCTGGGTCCCATATAATCAATACAGGGTCCCATATAATCAATAAAGGGTCCCATATAATCAATACAGTTTCCCATATAATCAATACGGGGTCCCATATAATCAATGCTGAATTCCATATAATCAATGCTGGGTCCCATATAATCAATACAGGGTCCCATATAATCAATGCTGGGTCCCATATAATCAATGCAGGGTCCCATATAATCAATACATGGTCCCATATAATCAATACAGGGTCCCTTATAATCAATACAGGGTCCCATATAATCAATACAGGGTCCCATATAATCAATACTGTTTCCCATATAATCAATACAGTTTCCCATATAATCAATACAGGGTCCAATATAATCAATACAGGGTCCCATATAATCAATGCTGGGTCCCATATGATCAATGCTGGGTCCCATATAATCAATACAGGGTCCAATATAATCAATACAGGGTCCCATATAATCAATGCTGGGTCCCATATAATCAATACAGGGTCCAATATAATCAATACAGGGTCCCATATAATCAATGCTGGGTCCCATATAATCAATACAGGGTCCCATATAATCAATACAGGATCCCATATAATCAATACAGGGTCCCATTAAAATCAATACAGTTTCCCATATAATCAATACAGGGTCCCATATAATCAAAATAGGGTCCCATATAATCAATACAGTTTCCCATATAATCAATACAGAGTCCCATATAATCAATACAGGGTCCCATATAATCAATACAGGATCCCATATAATCAATACAGGGTCCCCTATAATCAACACAGTTTCCCATATAATCAATACAGGGTCCCATATAATCAATACAGGGTCCCATATAATCAATACAGGGTCCCCTATAATCAATACAGGGTCCATATAATCAATACAGGGTCCCATATAATCAATACAGGGTCCCATATAATCAATACAGGGTCCCATATAATCAATACAGGGTCCCATATAATCAATACAGGATCCCAAATAATCAATACAGGGTCCCATATAATCAATACAGGGTCCCCTATAATCAATACAGGGTCCATATAATCAATACAGGGTCCCATATAATCAATACAGGAATATTGCTTCATATCTTTTCATGGGTCATGGATATATTTCTACTAATATTTCTGTATGCATGTAGATTGTGTATCGTGTCTTCAAATAAAATATTGATAAGCACACACCCACACATGCAAACACACACAAACGATTCGAGATACAATTTCACACTATGGCAAGCTTATCAATCACAGAAACCAACTAATTGAATCTCGGTTAGAGGAGAAGTAGCTTTTTCTTGTTTTGTCAATACTAAAAGCATGGAATGGGAGTTTGGTCAATACTAACAGCATAGAATTGGAGTTTGGTCAATACTAACAACATGGAATGGGAGTTTGGTCAATACTAACAACATGGAATGGGAGTTTGGTCAATACTAACAACATGGAATGGGAGTTTGGTCAATACTAACAACATGGAATGGGAGTTTGGTCAATACTAACAACATGGAATGGGAGTTTGGTCAATACTAACAACATGGAATGGGAGTTTGGTCAATACTAACAACATGGAATGGGAGTTTGGTCAATACTAACAACATGGAATGGGAGTTTGGTCAATACTAACAACATTGAATGGGAGTTTGGTCAATACTAACAACATGGAATGGGAGTTTGGTCAATACTAACAACATGGAATGGGAGTTTGGTCAATACTAACAACATGGAATGGGAGTTTGGTCAATACTAACGACATGGAATGGGAGTTTGGTCAATACTAACAACATGGAATGGGAGTTTGGTCAATACTAACAACATGGAATGGGAGTTTGGTCAATACTAACAACATGGAATGGGAGTTTGGTCAATACTAACAACATGGAATGGGAGTTTGGTCAATACTAACAACATGGAATGGGAGTTTGGTCAATTCTAACAACATGGAATGGGAGTTGGTCAAAACTAACCACATGGAACGGGAGTTTGGTCAATACTAACAACATGGAATGTGAGTTTGGTCAATACTAACAACATGGAATGTGAGTTTGGTCAATACTAACAACATGGAATGGGAGTTCGGTCAAAACTAACCACATGGAACGGGAGTTTGGTCAATACTAACAACATGGAATGGGAGTTTGGTCAATACTAACAACATGGAACGGGAGTTTGGTCAATACTAACAACATGGAATGGGAGTTTGGTCAATACTAACAACATGGAATGGGAGTTTGGTCAAAACTAACTGGGCTCTGACAACAGCTGTTTGATGTGGCCTTTAGGGCAGGAAACAATCACAGTCACTCTGGGGTTTTGTAAGTAATAATCCTTTCATGTCTAGACAAGTGTGAGTCTGAATATTAAAGTGAGTGTTAAAGAGTGATGAACTTACTACTGAATACAGGAAGAGGAGAGCATTCAGGTTCATTCCACTCCTCAGTACGTGTGTGTGTGTGCATGTGCATTCACGTTCCCTCG
>NC_092160.1:28167218-28169718 GCF_045791955.1 Oncorhynchus clarkii lewisi | reverse complement strand
CATGTTGAATAGTCTTGTCCATTAAGTTGCCTGTTACCTACCTGATGGGTCCTTTATCTTAGGGGCGCACACACACACACACACACGGTTTTGTCTCACCACAGGGCAACCAGAGTGCATCACAGCCATATCACCTCTCCTATGTCATCTCCCCCACACTGTGTACACGCTTGTATGACCACGTTTGACAATTTTATTTTTTTTCCTGGTGTGTCTGAGATTGATAAAGATGGGAGGGACAAGGTCAGACAAGCACATGACCTCAGTCATCTGTTGATTGACGGCTGCTGTCATCCAATCCCATTAGCTTTGTTCCCGCACACACTCAGATACTAATTGAGTCCTGACGCTGATGATATCATGTCATTTGGTTTGAAAGGGGTTCTGACGTTAATATGTCTACTAGAATATGCAGCCGCTGATGGGCACAGGGTATTTCTAGAGGCACATTTTCCTGTTGTTTTTCCTGTAATTTACTGGCAACTGGCTGCATTTAAGTTACTGTAAAACAACAGCACAGTACATTACTCTAATCTTATTAAGGTAAATGTGACAAGTGAATGAATGGATATATTAATTAATGAATAAAGGGGATAGATGGGGAGAGCGACATTTTTGGCCCAAATTAGACTCATCTGTTCCTTCAGTTAATAATATAATATTCCATTTGGCTGACTGTGTTCTACTGGCTGTGTTCTACTGGCTGTGTTCTACTGGCTGTGTTCTACTGGCTGTATTCTACTGGCTGTGTTCTACTGACTGTGTTCTACTGGCTGTAATCTATTGGCTATATTCTACTGACTGTATTCTACTGACTGTGTTCTACTGACTGTGTTCTACTGGCTGATTTCTACAGACTGTATTATACTGGCTGTATTCTATTGGCTGTATTCTACTGACTGTGTTCTACTGGCTGTGTTCTACTGACTGTGTTCTACAGACTGTGTTCTACTGGCTGTGTTCTACTGGCTGTGTTCTACAGATGTGTTCTACTGGCTGTGTTCTACTGGCTGTGTTCTACTGACTGTGTTCTACTGGCTGTAATCTATTGGCTGTATTCTACTGGCTGTGTTCTGCTGGCTGTGTTCTACTGGCTGTATTATACTCTCTGTATACTACTGGCTGTGTTCTACTGACTGTATTCTACTGGCTGTGTCCTTCTGGCTGTATTAAACTGGCTGTGTTCTACTGACTGTATTCTACTGACTGTGTTCTACTGGCTGTTTTCTACTGGCTGTGTTCTACTGACTGTATTCTACTGACTGTGTTCTACTGACTGTGTTCTACTGGCTGTATTCTACTGGCTATGTTCTACTGACTGTATTCTACTGACTGTATTCTACTGGCTGTGTTCTACTGACTGTATTATTCTGGCTGTGTTCTACTGACTGTATTCTTCTGGCTGTGTTCTACTGGCTGTGTTCTACTGGTTGTGTTCTACTGGCTGCATTCTACTGGCTGTATTCTACTGACTGTGTTCTACTGACTGTGTTCTACTGGCTGTATTCTACTGGGTTTGTTCTACTGACTGTGTTCTACTGACTGTATTCTACTGGCTGTATTCTACTGGCTGTGTTCTACTGACTGTATTCTACAGGCTGTGTTCTACTGGCTGTATTCTACTGGCTGTTTTCTACTGGTTGTGTTCTACTGGCTTTGTTCTACTGACTGTGTTCTACTGACTGTATTCTACAGGCTGTATTCTACTGGCTGTGTTCTACTGACTGTATTCTACAGGCTGTATTCTACTGGCTGTATTCTACTGGCTGTTTTCTACTGACTGTGTTCTACTGACTGTGTTATAATGGCTGTATTCTACTGGCTGTATTCTACTGACTGTATTCTACTGGCTGTGTTCTACTGGCTGTGTTCTACTGACTGTATTCTACTGGCTGTATTCTACTGGCTGTATTCTACTGGCTGTGTTCTACTGGCTAGGTTCTACTGGCTAGGATCTACTGACTGAATTCTACTGGCTGTATTCTACTGGCTGTGTTCTACTGACTGTATTCTACTGGCCGTGTTCTTCTGGCTGTATTCTACTGGCTGTGTTCTACTGACTGTATTCTACTGGCTGTATTCTACTGGCTGTATTCTACTGACTGTGTTCTACTGACTGTATTCTACTGGCTGTGTTCTACTGACTGTATTCTACTGGCTGTGTTCTACTGACTGTATTCTACTGGCTGTATTCTACTGGCTGTATTCTACTGACTGTATTCTACTGGCTGTATTCTACTGGCTGTGTTCTACTGACTGTATTCTACTGGCTGTGTTCTACTGACTGTATTCTACTGGCTGTGTTCTACTTGCTGTATTCTACTGGCTGGGTTCTACTTGCTGTGTTCTTCTCGCTGTGTTCTTCTGGATGTATTCTACTGGCTGTGTTCTACTGGCTGTGTTCTTCTGGATGTGTTCTACTGGCTGTATTCCACTAGACCCCCACCCCTTTCTCCTGTTACACTAGGCGTCACCCCTTTTTCCGATTACACTAGGCCCC
>NC_092160.1:28142218-28162218 GCF_045791955.1 Oncorhynchus clarkii lewisi | reverse complement strand
GAAAATAATGATCCAGTCGTTTGTGGTTTCGTCTACCCCCCCCCCCCCCCCCCCCCCCAAGAAAATCATGTATTTTTTGCTTTTTGTCTCTCCTCAAAGTCTTAAAATCTGGCAGGTTCAGAGTCTGGGAGAGGAAAGATTGGCAGCCACACAAGGGTATCCTTCATAGACAGTCCCCAGCTCCTTGTCATGTTAGCCTATAGCCATAGCCATAGCCTATTTTTGGTGTGAGGTAGTGAAGGGGCTGATGTCCTCTCCTCTTATTGGTGTGAGGTAGTGAAGAGTCAGATGTCCTCTCCTCTTATTGGTGTGAGGTAGTGAAGAGTCAGATGTCCTCTCCTCTTATTGGTGTGAGGTAGTGGAGGGGCTGATGTCCTCTCCTCTTATTGGTGTGAGGTAGTGAAGGTGCTGATGTCCTCTCCTCTTATTGGTGTGAGGTAGTGAAAGGGCTGATGTCCTCTCCTCTTATTGGTGTGAGGTAGTGAAGGGGCTGATTGATGTCCTCTCCTCTTATTGGTGTGAGGTAGTGGAGGGGCTGATGTCCTCTCCTCTTATTGGTGTGAGGTAGTGAAAGGGCTGATGTCCTCTCCTCTTATTGGTGTGAGGTAGTGAAGGGGCTGATGTCCTCTCCTTTTATTGGTGTGAGGTAGTGAAAGGGCTGATGTCCTCTCCTCTTATTGGTGTGAGGTAGTGGAGGGGCTGATGTCCTCTCCTCTTATTGGTGTGAGGTAGTGAAGAGTCAGATGTCCTCTCCTCTTATTGGTGTGAGGTAGTGAAGGGGCTGATGTCCTCTCCTCTTATTGGTGTGAGGTAGTGGAGGGGCTGATGTCCTCTCCTCTTATTGGTGTGAGGTAGTGAAGAGTCAGATGTCCTCTCCTCTTATTGGTGTGAGGTAGTGGAGGGGCTGATGTCCTCTCCTCTTATTGGTGTGAGGTAGTGAAGGGGCTGATGTCCTCTCCTCTTATTGGTGTGAGGTAGTGAAGGGGCTGATGTCCTCTCCTCATAGTCCCCCCTCTCTCCTCTACAATACTAAAGACATTACTGTAACACTGGAGTCTGAAGGATGGTTAAGAATGGCTTAGAGGCCTATGTCTGTGTGTCCTGTTTGCCAGGATGCTCACAGTAAATCATCCCCATTAAGAATGGCTTAGAGGCGCTCGCCAACCACCTTGTCAGTCTGTGTCTGTGTGTCCTGTCTGCCAGGATGCTCACAGTTAATCAGCCCCATTAAGAAATGATAAGCGGTGCGTTTGTCTCTCTCCATGGCAGAATCTAACCATCACTTAAGCCCTGTGTGTTTGTCTGTATGTGTGTGTTTGTGTGTGTGGTGGGAGCAGCATGTGTGTGTGCATGTGTGTGTACACTCACACCCACACACATACACACATACACACATAGACACTCTCGAACACTGCCAAGCCTTACTGATGCACTTGGTTGGTGCGGCAGACAGCCATTGTAAAATTACACTTGAGGACATAATCTTGACATCTCTTCAAGTTAGCTCTGTCTCTCTGTCTGTTCGCAAGCAGAGAAACAGAGACAAACAAAGAGAGACTGTAGAAATTAAGTGTGATGCCTCAAACTGAATCACTGCTGTGTAGGAGTTGTACGCCTTTCAGTACGTATTGAGAAATGATCTTTTAAAATGGTGTTGATGCGGTTTTGACATTGATGTGAAATTCAAAACTAAGCTGTCTCTTAGGCCTTGGGAGTTGGGACATAGTGCAACAGTAACAGTAGTCTGGAATAAATAGAAAAAACAAACGGTTGAGAGTGAAAGAGCTACAAAGAAACAATTCAAAGGCGGAGAATAAAAAACTAAATTCTACACCTGTTAACGTCAGTACTCTGTCTAAGCTTAACAACGTTGTGTTTTATTAAAGTTTATGAAAGTTTTGTGTTCGTGGGGCTGGAGGTAAGGTAGGTAGTGAGGGTGTCATGGCGACCAGCAGAGAGGTTAATGATGTTATTCGCTCCTGAGGCAAAGACAGACAGAGGGCAGTGTACACACACACACATATGCATGCTTACACAATCACACACAAATGCACACAGACTCACGCACCCAGACAGATACACGGATGCACAGATACATGGATGCACAGATGCACAGATGCACAGATACACAGATGCACAGATGCACAGATACACGGATGCACAGATACACAGATGCACAGATGCACAGATGCACAGATGCATGGATGCACGGACTTAAGGAAACCTGGACGCCTGGATGGATGGACGCCTGGACGGGTGGACGCCTAAACGCCGGGACGCCTAAACGCCGGGACGCATGGAAGCTTGGATGACTGAACACGTGGAAGCCTGGATGACTGAACACGTGGAAGCCTGGATGACTGAACACGTGGAAGCCTGGATGATTGAACACGTGGAAGCCTGGATGCCAGAACACGTGGACGCCTGGAAGGGTGGACGCCGGGATGCCTGGATGCCAGAACAAGTGGACACCTGGATGCCTGGATGCCTGGACGCCTGGACGCCTGAACAAGTGGACGGGTGGATGCCTGGAAGGGTGGAAGCCTGGATGCCTGGACGGGTGGAAGCCTGGACGCCTGGATGGGTGGAAGCCTGGACGCCTGGATGGGTGGAAGCCTGGATGCCTGGATGGGTGGAAGCCTGGATGCCTGGACGGGTGGAAGCCTGGATGCCTGGACGGGTGGAAGCCTGGACGGGTGGACGCCTGGACGGGTGGACGCCTGGACGGGTGGACACCTGGACGGGTGGACGCCTGGACGGGTGGAAGCCTGGACGGGTGGAAGCCTGAACGGGTGGAAGCCTGGACGCCTGGAAGGGTGGACGCCTGGGCGGGTGGAAGCCTGGACACCTGGACGGGTGGACGCCTGGACGGTTGAAAGCCTGGACAGGTGGAAGCCTGGAAGCCTGGACGGGTGGACGCCTGGACGGTTGGACACCTGGACGGGTGGAAGCCTGAACAGGTGGAAGCCTGGACACCTGGACGGGTGGACGCCTGGACTGGTGGAAGCCTGAACAGGTGGAAGCCTGGACGCCTGGACGGGTGGACACCTGGGCGTGTGGAAGCCTGGATACCTGGACGGGTAGACGCCTGGACGCCTGGACGGGTGGAAGCCTGGACGGGTGGACGCCTGTACGGGTGGACACCTGGACGGGTGGAAGCCTGAACAGGTGGAAGCCTGGACGGGTGGACGCCTGAGCGGGTGGAAGCCTGGACACCTGGACGGGTGGACGCCTGGACGGGTGAAAGCCTGGACGGGTGGAAGCCTGGATGCATGGACGGGTAGACACCTGGATGGGTGGAAGCCTGGACGGGTGGAAGCCTGGACGGGTGGACGCCTGTACGGGTGGACACCTGGACGGGTGGAAGCCTGAACAGGTGGAAGCCTGGACGCCTGGACGGCTGGACGCCTGAGCGGGTGGAAGCCTGGACACCTGGACGGGTGGACGCCTGGACGGGTGAAAGCCTGGACGGGTGGAAGCCTGGATGCCTGGACGGGTAGACACCTGGATGGGTGGAAGCCTGGACGGGTGGAAGCCTGGACGCCTGGACGGGTGGATGCCTGGACGGGTGGAAGCCTGGACGGGTAGACACCTGGATGGGTAGATGCCTGGACACCTGGACGCCTGAACACGTGGACGAGTGGATGCCTGGAAGGGTGGAAGCCTGGATGCCTGGACGGGTGGAAGCCTGGACGCCTGGATGGGTGGAAGCCTGGACATCTGGAAGGGTGGAAGCCTGGATGCCTGGACAGGTGGAAGCCTGGACGCCTGGACGGGTGGATGCCTGGACGGGTGGACGCCTGGACGGGTGGACACCTGGACGGGTGGAAGCCTGAACAGGTGGAAGCCTGGACACCTGGACGGGTGGACGCCTGGACGGGTGGAAGCCTGAACAGGTGGAAGCCTGGACGCCTGGACGGGTGGACACCTGGGCGTGTGGAAGCCTGGACACCTGGGCGGGTAGACGCCTGGACGCCTGGCCGGGTGGAAGCCTGGACGGGTGGACGCCTGTACGGGTGGACACCTGGACGGGTGGAAGCCTGAACAGGTGGAAGCCTGGACGCCTGGACGGGTGGACGCCTGAGCGGGTGGAAGCCTGGACACCTGGACGGGTGGACGCCTGGACGGGTGAAAGCCTGGACGGGTGGAAGCCTGGATGCCTGGACGGGTAGACGCCTGGATGGTTGGAAGCCTGGACGGGTGGAAGCCTGGACGGGTGGAAGCCTGGACAGGTGGAAGCCTGGACGCCTGGACGGGTGGATGCCTGGACGGGTGGAAGCCTGGACGGGTAGACACCTGGATGGGTGGATGCCTGGATGGGTGGACGCCTGAACACATGGACGCCTGGAAGGGTGGAAGCCTGGACGCCTGGATGGGTGGAAGCCTGGATGCCTGAATGGGTGGAAGCCTGGACGCCTGGATGGGTGGAAGCCTGGAGGCCTGGACGGGTGGAGGCCTGGACGGGTGGAAGCCTGGACGGGTGGACGCCTGGATGGGTGGAAGCCTGGACGCCTGGACGGGTGGAAGCCTGGATGCCTGGATGGGTGGACGCCTGGACGGTTGGACGTCTGGACGGGTGGACGCCTGGACGGGAGGACGCCTGGACGGGTAGAAGCCTGGACGGGTGGAAGCCTGGACGGGTGGAAGCCTGGATGGGTGGAAGCCTAGGCGCCTGGACGGGTGGAAGCCTGGAGGCCTGGACGGGTGGAAGCCTGGACGGGTGGAAGACTGGACACCTGGATGGGTGGAAGCCTGGACGGGTGGAAGCCTGGAGGCCTGGACGGGTGGAAGCCTGGGCATGTGGAAGCCTGGACGCCTGGACGGGTGGACGCCTGGACGGGTGGAAGCCTGGAAAGGTGGAAGCCTGGAGGCCTGGACGGGTGGAAGCCTGGGCATGTGGAAGCCTGGACGGGTGGACGCCTGGACGGGTGGAAGCCTGGACAGGTGGAAGCCTGGAGGCCTGGACGGGTGGAAGCCTGGGCATGTGGAAGCCTGGAGGCCTGGACGGGTGGAAGCCTGGGCATGTGGAAGCCTGGACGCCTGGACGGGTGGAAGCCTGGAAGGGTGGATGCATGCATTTTTATTCATTATTCCAATGGAGTAAAGATCCAGGCGTATCCCTTTCTGTCCAGTCTTGGAGAGTTTATATCTATCTTTCTCCCTCCATTTCCATCCTTCTATCTCTCATCCTTCCCTCCATCCGTCTCTCTCTCATGTTAGGGCTGGTGTGTGATCTGTCTGGTCATTACCCACTGTAAATGGAACCCAGCTGTCTCAGCTGTCAATCACCAAGCCGAGAGATGATGGGAGAGGGAGGGAGATCTAGGCTCCCAGAGGATCCAGAGGACAATGATCATCTAACTGGCATACTGGAGATAATAAATGAGCATCAACGTCGTCAGAAGTTGGTTGAGGTGGAGTGGTGAATGCTTGCGTGCGTACATTTGTATGTTGTTATAGCAACCTTGGCAGTATTCATTTGGAGTACTAGGTCGACTGATAACCAAATGCCGCACCATACACATTACACAGCTAATATTAACTCATTACACAGCTAGCCCTAACTCATTACACAGCTAACACTAACTCATTACACAACTAACCCTACTCATTACACAGCTAACCATACATATTACACAGCTAATATTAACTCATTACATAGCTAACCCTACCTCATGACACAACTAACCCTACACATTACATAGCTAATATTAACTCATTACACAGCTAAATCTAACTCATTACACAGCTAACCCTAACTCATTACACAGCTAACACTAACTCATTAAACAGCTAACACTAACTCATTACACAGCTAACCCTACACATTAGACAGCAAATATTAACTCATTACACAGCTAACACTAACTCATTACACAGCTAACCCTACCTCATTACACGTCTAACCCTAACTCATTACAGAGCTAACACTAACTCATTACACAGCTAACCCTAACACTAACTCATTACACAGCTAACACTAACTCATTACACAGCTAACCCTAACTCATCACACAGCTAACCCTAACTCATTACACAGCTAACACTAACTCATTACAAGGCTAACACTAACTCATTACACAGCTAACCCTACCTCATTACACAACTAACCCTAACTCATTACACAGCTAACAATACACATTTCACAGCTAATATTAACTCATTACACAGCTAATATTAACTCATTACACAGCTAAACCTAACACTAACTCATTACACAGCTAACACTAGCTCATTACACAGCTCACCCTAACTCATTACATAGCTAACCCTACCTCATTACACAACTAACCCTAACTCATTACACAGCTAATACTTACTCATTACACAGCTAACACTAACTCATTACACAGCTAACCCTAACTCATTACACAGCTAACCTTAACTCATTACACAGCTAACCATACACATTACATATCTAATATTAATTCATTACACAGCTAATACTTACTCATTACACAGCTAACCCTAACTCATTACACAGCTAACCCTAACTCATTTCACAGCTAACCTTAACTCATTACACAGCTAACACTAACTCATTACACAGCTAACCCTACACATTAGACAGAAAATATTAACTTATTACACAGCTAATACTAACTCATTACACAGCTAACCATACACATTTCACAGCTAATATTAACTCATTACACAGCTAATATTAACTCATTACACAGCTAAACCTAACACTAACTCATTACACAGCTAACACTAGCTCATTACACAGCTCACCCTAACTCATTACATAGCTAACCCTACCTCATTACACAACTAACCCTAACTCATTACACAGCTAATACTTACTCATTACACAGCTAACACTAACTCATTACACAGCTAACCCTAACTCATTACACAGCTAACCTTAACTCATTACACAGCTAACCATACACATTACATATCTAATATTAACTCATTACACAGCTAATACTTACTCATTACACAGCTAACCCTAACTCATTACACAGCTAACCCTAACTCATTACACAGCTAACCTTAACTCATTACACAGCTAACACTAACTCATTACACAGCTAACCCTACACATTAGACAGCAAATATTAACTTATTACACAGCTAATACTAACTCATTACACAGCTAACCCTAACTCATTACACAGCTAACCCTAACTCATTACACAGCAACTCATTACACAGCTAACCCTAACTCATTACACAGCTAACCCTAACTCATTACACAGTTAACCCTAATTCATTACACAGCTAACCATACACATTTCACAGCTAATATTAACTCATTACACAGCTAACCTTACCTCATTACACAGCTAACCCTAACTCATTACAGAGCTAATCATAAACATTACACAGCTAATATTAACTCATTACACAGTTAACGCTAACTTATTACACAGCTAACCCTAACTCATTACACAGCTAACACTAACTCATTACAAGGCTAACAGTAACTCATTACACAGCTAACCCTACACATTACACAGCTAATATTAACTTATTACACAGCTAATACTAACTCATTACACAGCTAACCCTAACTCATTACACAGCCAAACCTAACTCATTACACAGCTAACACTAACTCATTACACAGCTAACCCTAACACTAACTCATTACACAGCTAACACTAACTCATTACACAGCTAACCCTAACTCATCACACAGCTAACCCTAACTCATTACACAGCTAACACTAACTCATTACAAGGCTAACACTAACTCATCACACAGCTAATATTAACTCATTACACAGCTAATACTAACTCATTACACAGCTAACCCTAACTCATTACACAGCCAACCCTAACTCATTACACAGCTAACACTAACTCATTACACAGCTAACCCTAACTCATTACATAGCTAACCCTAACTCATTACACAGCTGACCCTACACATTACACAGCTAATATTAACTCATTACACAGCTAATACTAACTCATTACACAGCTAACCCTAACTCATTACACTGCTAACCCTAACACTAACTCATTACACAGCTAATCCTAACTCATTACACAGCTTACCCTAACTCATCAGGTATTTTGAAGATAGCGTAGCATTCGGACGTCTGTTTTGTGTGTCTTATATCTTTTTTCTTCGTATATATTTAATATATATTTTTCATATTTTTAATCTCAATTTCCATCTACGGACCTAACATACTCTCCTGCAACCCGCCTCACCCCATGTGGTGTGGATCTGTTATTTTATACTTTAGAACCGGAACCCCCTTTAAAACCTATTTTGCCAATTGGCCTGGATCCTTTGCTGCCTACATGGAGCCCGTCGATCCATAACTACTGGTCTGCCGACGTAACCGTCCTAGGGCAATTCAACAGGCTCTCTCGTTGCGACATCCCCCTGAGGCCCACCTGCTAGCCTGCTAGCCCCGGCCTGCTAGCTGTCTGAATCTCCATGCCTCCAGCACGCTTAGCTACCAACAACGATGAGACAGCCTATAGGGAGGTGGTCAGAGACCTGGCCGGGTGGTGCCAGAATAACAACATATCCCTCAACGTAACCAAGACTAAGGAGATGATTGTGGACTACAAGAAAAGGAGGACCGAGCACGCCCCCATTCTCATCGACGGGGCTGTAGTGGAGCAGGTTGAGAGCTTCATGTTCCTTGGTGTCCACATCAACAACAAACTAGAATAGTCCAAACACACCAAGACAGTTGTGAAGAGGGCACAACAAAGCCTATTCCCCCTCAGGAAACTAAAAGAGTTGGCATGGGTACTGAGGTCCTCAAAAGGTTCTACAGCTGCACCATCGAGAGCATCCAGTTGCATCACTGCCTGTTACGGCAATTGCTCGGCCTCCGACCGCAAGGCACTACAGAAGGTAGTACGTACGGCCCAGTACATCACTGGGGCTAAGCTGCTCGCCTGCCAGGACCTCTATCCTGGTTGAACTAAATGTAAATGTAGAACTAAGAACAGATATAGCCCTTGGTTCACACAGGGTTCAATTCTCAGGCTGACCCTTTTCTCTGTATAAATAAATGATGGCGCTCCTGCTGCTGGTGATGCTCTGATCCACCTCTACGCAGACGACACCATTCTGTATACATCTGGCCCTTCTTTGGACACTGTGCTAACTGACCTCCAAACGAGCCTCAATGCCATACAACACACCTTCCGTGGCCTACACCTGTTTTTAAATGCTAGTAAAACTTAAACCGATTGCTGCCCGCACCCTTCCGCCCGACTAGCATCACTACTCTGGACGGTTCTGACCTAGAATATGTGGACAACTATAAATACCTAGGTGTCTGGTTAGACTGTAAACTCTCCTTCCAGACTCACATTCAACATCTCCAATCCAAAATTACATCTAGAATCGGCTTCCTATTTCGCAACAAAGCCTCCAACACTCATGCTGCCAAACATACCCTCGTAAAACTGACTATCCTACCAATCCTTGACTTTGGCGATATCATTTACAAAATAGCCCCCAACACTCCACTCAGCAAACTGGATGTAGTCTATCACAGTGCCATCCATTTTGTCACCAAAGCCTAATATACTACCCATCGCTGCGACCTGTATGCTCTCGTTGGCTGGCCCTCATTATATGTCCATCGCCAAACCCACTGGCTCCAGGTCATCAATAGGTCTTTGCTAGGTAAAAACCTGCCTTATCTCAGCTCACTGGTCACCATAGCAACACCCACCATTAGCACGCGCTGCAGCAGGTATATTGCACTGGTCATCCCAAAAGCAAACCCTTGCTTTGGCCTCCTTTTCTTCCAGTTCTCTGCTGCCAATGACTGGAACGAATTGCAAAAATCTCCGATGCTGGAGTCTGATATCTCCCTCTAACTTTAAGCATCAGCTTTCAGAACAGCTTACCGATCACTGTACCTGAACATAGCCAATCTGTAAATTGCAAACCCACCTCCCCATATTATTACTTACCCTCTTGCTCTTTTGCACCCCAGTATCTCTACTTGCACATCATCATCTGCACATCTATCACTCCAGTATTACGGCTAAATTGTAATTATTTCGCATCTATAGCATATTTATTGCCTACCTCCCTAATCTTCTACATTTGCACACACTGTACATAGATTCTTCTATTTTTCTTTTCTATTGTGTTATTGACTGTACGTGTGTTTATGTGTAACTCTGTGGTGTTGTTTTTGTCGCACTGCTTTGTGTTATCTTGGCCAGGTCGCAGTTGTAAATGAGAACTTGTTCTCAACTGGCTTACCTGGTTCAATAAAGGTGCAATCAAAAAGAAAATGACACAGCTAACCCTAACTCATTACACAGCTAACCCTAACTCATTACACAGCTAACCCTAACTCATTACACAGCTAACCCTAACTCATTACACAGCTAACCCTAACTCATTACACAGCCAACCCTAACTCATTACACAGCTAACCCTAACTCATTACACAGCTAACCCTAACTCATTACACAGCTAACCCTAACTCATTACACAGCTAACCCTAACTCATTACACAGCTAACCCTAACTCATTACACAGCTAACCCTAACTCATTACACAGCTAACCCTAACTCATTACACAGCCAACCCTAACTCATTACACAGCTAACCCTAACTCATTACACAGCTAACCCTAACTCATTACACAGCTAACCCTAACTCATTACACAGCTAACCCTAACTCATTACACAGCTAACCCTAACTCATTACACAGCTAACCCTAACTCATTACACAGCTAACCCTAACTCATTACACAGCTAACCCTAACTCATTACACAGCCAACCCTAACTCATTACACAGCCAACCCTAACTCATTACACAGCTAACCCTAACTCATTACACAGCTAACCCTAACTCATTACACAGCTAACCCTAACTCATTACACAGCTAACCCTAACTCATTACACAGCTAACCCTAACTCATTACACAGCTAACCCTAACTCATTACACAGCTAACCCTAACTCATTACACAGCTAACCCTAACTCATTACACAGCTAACCCTAACTCATTACACAGCTAACCCTAACTCATTACACAGCCAACCCTAACTCATTACACAGCTAACCCTAACTCATTACACAGCCAACCCTAACTCATTACACAGCTAACCCTAACTCATTACACAGCTAACCCTAACTCATTACACAGCTAACCCTAACTCATTACACAGCTAACCCTAACTCATTACACAGCTAACCCTAACTCATTACACAGCTAACCCTAACTCATTACACAGCTAACCCTAACTCATTACACAGCTAACCCTAACTCATTACACAGCCAACCCTAACTCATTACACAGCTAACCCTAACTCATTACACAGCTAACCCTAACTCATTACACAGCTAACCCTAACTCATTACACAGCTAACCCTAACTCATCACACAGCTAACCCTAACTCATTACACAGCTAACACTAACTCATTACAAGGCTAACACTAACTCATCACACAGCTAATATTAACTCATTACACAGCTAATACTAACTCATTACACAGCTAACCCTAACTCATTACACAGCCAACCCTAACTCATTACACAGCTAACCCTAACTCATTACACAGCTAACCCTAACTCATTACACAGCTAACCCTAACTCATTACACAGCTAACCCTAACTCATTACACAGCTAACCCTAACTCATTACACAGCTAACCCTAACTCATTACACAGCTAACCCTAACTTTTTACACAGCTAACCCTAACTCATTACACAGCCAACCCTAACTCATTACACAGCTAACCCTAACTCATTACACAGCTAACCCTAACTCATTACACAGCTAACCCTAACTCATTACACAGCTAACCCTAACTCATTACACAGCTAACCCTAACTCATTACACAGCTAACCCTAACTCATTACACAGCTAACCCTAACTCATTACACAGCCAACCCTAACTCATTACACAGCCAACCCTAACTCATTACACAGCTAACCCTAACTCATTACACAGCTAACCCTAACTCATTACACAGCTAACCCTAACTCATTACACAGCTAACCCTAACTCATTACACAGCTAACCCTAACTCATTACACAGCTAACCCTAACTCATTACACAGCTAACCCTAACTCATTACACAGCTAACCCTAACTCATTACACAGCTAACCCTAACTCATTACACAGCCAACCCTAACTCATTACACAGCTAACCCTAACTCATTACACAGCCAACCCTAACTCATTACACAGCTAACCCTAACTCATTACACAGCTAACCCTAACTCATTACACAGCTAACCCTAACTCATTACACAGCTAACCCTAACTCATTACACAGCTAACCCTAACTCATTACACAGCTAACCCTAACTCATTACACAGCTAACCCTAACTCATTACACAGCTAACCCTAACTCATTACACAGCCAACCCTAACTCATTACACAGCTAACCCTAACTCATTACACAGCTAACCCTAACTCATTACACAGCTAACCCTAACTCATTACACAGCTAACCCTAACTCATTACACAGCTAACCCTAACTCATTACACAGCTAACCCTAACTCATTACACAGCTAACCCTAACTCATTACACAGCCAACCCTAACTCATTACACAGCTAACCCTAACTCATTACACAGCTATCCCTAACTCATTACACAGCTAACCCTAACTCATTACACAGCTAACCCTAACTCATTACACAGCTAACCCTAACTCATTACACAGCTAACCCTAACTCATTACACAGCCAACCCTAACTCATTACACAGCTAACCCTAACTCATTACACAGCTAACCCTAACTCATTACACAGCTAACCCTAACTCATTACACAGCTAACCCTAACTCATTACACAGCTAACCCTAACTCATTACACAGCTAACCCAAACTCATTACACAGCTAACCCTAACTCATTACACAGCTAACCCTAACTCATTACATAGCTAAACCAAACTATTTACACAGCTAACCCTAACTCATTACACAGCTAACGCTAACTCATTACACAGCTAACACAAGCGCAACACTAGCTCTAGCTAACCCTAACCTTAAGCCATTACACAGCTAACCCTAACCCTAAATCATTACACAAATAACCCTATCTATCAACCTGTTAAGCCTACCCCCTCCTTTTTCGAACTGCCTGACCTGACCTCGAGCCTGCCTGCCACTTTGTACCTCCTGGACTCTGACCTTGTTATGATCTTTTGCCTGTCCACAACCATTCTCTTGCCTACCCCTTTGATTATAATAAATATCAGAGACTCGAACCATCTGCCTCCCGTGTCTGCATCTGGGTCTCCCCCTGTGCCCTTATACTCTGTCCTTCACGCACACACCCTGAAAAATACACTTACTTTTTTGTTTCTACTCATCAGTAAAACTTACTAAAACTGTTCTTATGCTAAGGTTTTTATTCCAAGAGAAACTAAAATGTTCAATTATATTCCATGATTTTATTAAGATATATGTGTTGACTGAATATAAGCAAGTGATGTCTGATGAATAATCAAGTTGATGGCACGGTCATGTAGCCTCAGCACCTACAGTCATGGCCAAAAGTTTTGAGAATGACACAGATATTATTTTCCACAAAGTTTTATGCTACAGTGTCTTTAGATATTTTTGTCAGTTGTTACTATGGAACACTGAAGTATAATTACAAGCATTTCATAAGTGTCAAAGGCTTTTATTGACAATTACATGAAGTTGATGCAAAGAGTCAATATTTGCATTGTTGACCATTCTTTTTCAAAACCTCTGCAATCCACCCTAGCATCCTGTCAATTAACTTCTGGGCCACATCCTGACTGATGGCAGCCCATTCTTGCATAATCAATGCTTGGAGTTTGTCAGAATTTGTGGGTTTTTGTTTGTCTCTTGAGGATTGACCACAAGTTCTCAATGGGAATAAGGTCTGGGGAGTTTCCTGGCTAGGGACCCAAAATATTGATGTTTTGTTCCCCGAGCCACTTAGTTATCACTTTTGCCTTATGGAAAGGTGCTCCATCATGCTGGAAAAGGCATTGTTTGTCACCAAACTGTTCCTGGATGGTTGGGAGAAGTTGCTCTCGGAGGATGTGTTGGTACCATTCTTTATTCATGGATGTGTTCTTAGGCAAAATTGTGAGTGAGCCCACTCCCTTGCCTGAGAAGCAACCCCACACATGAATGGTCTCAGGATGCTTTACTGTTGGCATGACACAGGACTGATGGTAGCGCTCACCTTGTATTCTTCAAACAAGATTTTTTTCAGATGCCCCAAGCAATCGGAAAGGGGATTCATCAGAGAAAATGACTTTACCCCAGTCCCAGCAGTCCAACCCCTGTACCTTTTGCAGAATATCAGTCTGTCCCTGATGTTCTTCCTGGAGAGAAATGGCTTCTTTGCTGCCCTTCTTGACACCAGGCCATCCTCCAAAAGTCTTCACCTCACTGTGCATGTAGATGCACTCACACCTGCCTGCTGCCATTCCTATAATACCATTTATTATAATAGCCATCATTAGCAGGACAATAGACTCTTGCCAACACCTCCCTGTATTTTGATACCTTGTGCAATGCAATTTATCAACTTTAAAAACTTTGTGGCTGGGGCCTCCCGAGTGGCGCAGCGGTCTAAGACGCTGCATCGCAGCGCAAACTGCATACGCTGGTTTGATACCTGTGCCGGGTGCGACCGGGAGACCCATGAGGTGATGGTGGGCTTTTGGTTTCTCTCCCTCTAAAAACAGAAAATAAATTATTTTAAATAACAAACTGGCTTTATTTACAAATGAAAAGAATGTCTCACCCCACGTTCAAGAATGGGCTTTTTCTTGCTCTCTTTAGATTATTCAAAATCATCTGCAAAATAATGTTATTTTTAAACAAAGCGACTTTATTATTATTAATTAATTTAGAATTATATAAAAGCCCCTTAGATATTCTCAGTGATCAGATTTGCCAAAAATCCCTGTTTCATTCCTGGTAGTTTGGTGGATGGGACTACCAGCTTTCTGTATCCCAGAGGGCAGCCAATGGGTCTGTCTCCTCTATACCAGGTTTCTTGCAGGATGACAATGTCTGCATTACCGATTTCTTTGGTGAAGTCCGGGTTCCTGCTCTTTTTGCCAAAGGCAGATGACCTCAGGCCTTGGATATTCCAGGATGATATAGTGAATGCTTTGTGTTCCTTAAAGTGTCCAATGTTGTCGTTCGTGTGGTTTGGCCACAGGCCAGTAAGTGTGAGCAGAGCCTGCTGAGCATCTGGTACATGCCATTGGCTCTCTCTCTCTCTCTGTTCTCTCTCGGTTCTCTCTTTGTTCTCTCTCTCTCTCGCTGTTAGGTGCCTCCTAAGAAGAGGTAGGTGCAGCAGTCAGGAGCAGGAGAGCAAGGATGTCCCAGTGGCACAGTTGTTTATTATAAAGTCCCAACACAACAAGAACAGGTGGGAAACACACCCCAACGAAGTCGCCACACATAGGGAAAATCACGAAACACACGGAGGAGAAACCTCTAGTCTTAATACAATACCAATGGTACAACGACTGTGAGGGAAAAAAACACTGGCGCAAACACGCACTCCTAACAGAGCAAACACAGCAAAAAATCCCGCACAAAGACTAGCAGGCAGCGGAGGTTAATATTCCCACCGAAATTAACTAATAGGACACAGGTGTAAACAAAACAGACAGACACAAACGAAAAGGAAAAATGGATCAGTGGCAGCTAGTAGGCCGGCGACGACGACCACCGAGCACCGCCCGAACAGGGAGAGGTCGTGACCGTACCCCCGCCCCCTAACACGCAGATCCAGCAGCTCACCGATGCCTCGAGAATGACCCGGAGGACGAGGCGCAGGGCGATCCGGATGGTGGCGGTGAAACTCACTCAGGAGAGATGGGTCCAGACGTGCTCCACCAGCACCCAGCATCTCTCCTCCGGACCGTAACCCTCCCAATCTATGAGGTACTGGAGGCCCCTCACCCGACGCATGGAATCCAGTATGGATCGCACTGCGTATGCCGGGGCCCCATCAATGTCCGGGGGGGGGGGGGGGGGGGGCGGGACCTCCCGCACCTCAGCTTCTTGAAGCGGACCAGCTACCACAGGCCTGAGGAGAGACAAATTAAATGAGGGGTTAACACGGTAATAAGGGGGAGCTGTAATCTGTAACACGCCTCGTTTACTCTCCTACTTTTAAATGGCCCCACAAACCACGGACCCAGCTTCGGGCAGGGCAGGTTTCGGGGCAGGATTCGGGTCGAGAGCCGGACCCGGTCCCCCGGTGCAACCACCGGGGCCTCACTGCGGTGGCAGTCAGTGCTCGCTTTCTGCCACCCTTCGGCCCGTTTCAGGTGCCCAGGTCTCCCTCGAGTGCTTCACCCATTTCTCCACCACAGGAGCCTTTGTCTGGCTCGGATGCCACGGTACCAGGACCGGCTGATACCCCAACACGCACTGAAAGGGCGACAGGTTAGTTGAGTGGCGGAGTGGCGGAGTGGCGGAGTGGCGGAGTGAGTTCTGGGCCATCTCTGCCCATGGAACGTACCTCACCCACTCCTCTGGCCGGTCCTGACAATACGTTCGCAGAAACATCCTGGTTTACTCTCTCCACCTGCCCATTACTCTCGTGGTGAAAACCAGAGGTCAGGCTGACCGAGACCCCCAGACGTTCCATGAACGCTCTCCAAACCCGGGACGTGAACTGGGGACCCCGATCAGAAACTATGTCCTCAGGCACCCCTTAGTGCCTGGGGCCGGACGACGTCTGAGAAGGTGGTGGTGCTGGTTGGAGGTTGGCTGGTGGAGGGGTAGGAAGGCCACCCCTCTCCCATCTCTCCATCGTCGCCATCACTTGATCCATGGCGGTTCGCAGACGGTGGAGAACGGTGGTGTGGTGTTGCACGCACTCCTCCATGGAAGTGGAGAGCGCATCAGCACCTGCTGACTCCATTCAATATGGTGCGGGATTCTGTTATTTCCCTCCTAAGAAGAGGTACTTGCAGGAGTCGGGAGCAGGAGAGAAAGGAAGTCCCAGTGGCACAGTTGTTTATTATAAAATCCCAACACAACAAAAACTGGTGGGGAAACACACTCCAACGAAGTTGCCACACATGGAAAATCACGAAACACACGGAGGAGAAACCTCTACTCTTAATTGCAGTCCAAACGGTACAACAACCGTGAAACCATATTTCAATCCTGCAGGAGCGACACAAAACGCAGAAATAAAAATAAAATTCATGCCTTACCTTTGACGAGCTTCTTTTGTTGGCACTCCAATATGTCCCATAAGCATCCCAAATGGTCCTTCTGTTCGATTAATTCCGTCGATGTATATCTAAAATGTCCATTTATTTGGCGCGTTTGATCCAGAAAACACCAGTTCCAACTTGCGCATTGTGACTACAAAATATCTCAAAAGTTACTTGTAAACTTTGCCTAAACATTTCAAACTACATTTGTAATACAACTTTAGGTATCTTTGTACGTAAATAATCGATAAAATTTAAGAAGGGATGATCTGTATTCAATACAGGAGGAAAACAAACTGTAGCTAGCTTTCTGGTCAAGCGTCTCTATCTAACAGTACACTTCAAGTGACCCTCATTCAAGATGGCTGTACTTCTTCATTACACAAAGAAATAACCTCAACCAATTTCTAATGACTGTTGACATCCAGTGGAAGCGATAGGAACTGCAAGAAGGTCCCTTAGAAATCTGAATTTTCAATGAAAACCCATTGAAAAGGGTGACCTCAAAAAAAAGAAAAAATCTGAAGTTTTAGAAACTTCAGAGTGTTTTATACCCAAATCTACTAATAATATGCATATCTTGTCTTCTGGGGATGAATTGCAGGCAGTTGAATTTGGGCATGCATTTCATCCGGACGTGAAAATACTGCCCCCTGTCACCAAGAAGTTAATAAACCCACTGAAATGAACTAATAGGACACATGTGTAAACAAAACAGACAGACACAAACAAAAATAAAAAATGGATCGGTGGCAGCTAGTAGGCCGGCGACATCGACCACCGAGCACTGCCCGAACAGGGAGAGGAGCCACCGTCGGTGGAAGTGGTGACACTTGCGCGCGCGGTCGCTATCTCTCTCTCTCTCTGTCTCTCTCTATGATCTATTTAACTTGTTTTGACAATGTAAACATGTGTTTGCCATGCCAATAAAGCCCTTTGAATTGAATTGAGAGAGTGGGAGAGAGAGCGAGATAGGGGTAGTAAGATAGATTGAAAGGTAGAGAGAGAAACAAGTGAAACAATCAAAAAATGACAGTAAATGTTACACTCACAAAACTTTAAAAGGAATAGAGACATTTCAAATGTCATATAATTTCTACATACAGAGATGTAACGATGTGCAAATTTTAACCTCTAATGACTCCCCATCCCGCATGAGGGAGCGTAATCATCGCTTGACACTAATTAGCATAACGCAACGGACATAAATATTCCTAGAAAATATTCCTATTTATGAAAATCACAAATGAAATATATTGAGACACAGCTTAACCTTTTGCATTACCCTGTCATCTCAGATTTTCAAAATATGCTTTACAGCCAAAGCTAGACAAGCATTTGTGTAAGTTTATCGATAGCCTAGCATAGCATCTTGTCCAGCTAGCAGCAGGTAACTTGGTTACGGAAATCAGAAAAGCAATCAAATTAAATCGTTTACCTTTGATGAGCTTCGGATGTTTTCACTCACGAGACTCCCAGTTAGATAGCAAATGTTCATTTTTTCCAAAAATATTATTTTTGTAGACGAAATAGCTCCATTTGTTCTTCACGTTTGGCTGAGAAATCGCCCGGAAATTGCAGTCACGAAAACGGCGAACAAATATTCAAAATTAGCTCCATAATATCGACAGAAACATGGCAAACGTTGTTTATAATCAATCCTCAAGGTGTTTTTCAAATATCTATTCGATAATATATCCACCGGGACAATTCGTTTTTCAGTAGGACCGATTGGTGTAATGGCTACCTCTGTATTTTACGCGAGAATCTCTCTGGGAGCATCAGGTGACCACTTGCGCATTGTAGCCGCTTACGGGTATTCTTCAACATAAATGTGTAAAACTATGTCACAATGCTGTAGACACCTTCGGGAATACGGAGAAAGAGTCACATTAAGTACTAAAGGGAAAATTTCTAAATGTAAATATGATAAATATATTGTATTTGCAATGATGTTTGTTGTTCACTGGTTCTTCCGGCAACAGGTCACAAATCTTGCTGCTTTGATGGCACACTGGTTTTTCACCCAAAAGACATGGAGTTTTGTGGATTTGTGGGTCTGTGTAATCTGAGATAAATATGTGTCTCTAATATGGTCCTATATTTGGCAGGACGTTAGGAAGTGCAGTTCAGTTTCCACCTCATTTTTTGGTAATGTGCACATAGCCTGTTTTCTCTTGAGAGCCAGGTCTGCCTTCGGCGGCCTTTCTCAATAGCAAGTCTATGCTCACTGAGTCTGTACACAGTCAAAGCATTCCTTAATTTAATGTCAGTCACAGTGGTTAGATATTTTCTCTCTCTCTCCAGCCCTGTCTATCTGTCTTTGTCCTCCTTCTTTCCTTCCCTGTCTCTCTTTCAATTTTTTTTGATCTCTCTCTTCATCTTTCTCTCTTCATGTTCTCTCTTTCCTCCCCTAAGTTTCGCTTGCCCACGCCTGTCCGTCAGTCACCCATCAGCACACAGGGGGACAGAAAAGGAGAGGAAGATGGAGGGATATTGTGTGTAGTTTAGGGTATAGGGCCTTGGGGAGGGAGAGAGGGTAAGAGGCCTATAGGGGTGTGTGGGAGGGTGGGGGGGTTGGGGGATCTTGAGACTCCTAACTCGTCCTCATTAGTTGGCAGCATGGCAGAACAGCAGGAACAGCAGGAATCTTTTTATTTATTTCTCTCTCTCCATACTTCTCCACTCCTTCCTATGCTCCTTCCTCTCCTTTCTCACTGTCACACTCTCTTTGAATGTGAGTGACAGAGTCCCCAGTTAGCCCCTGTCAACACAGCCACCACATCCCTGTCTCTCTCTGCTCTCCAGAGTGTGTGTGCGTGTGTGTGTGTTTGTTTGTGTG